>NC_092722.1:132520267-132719059 GCF_047496885.1 Scyliorhinus torazame
TTGCTAGAGCGGTTGGGGAGTGTTTAAACTAATGTGGCAGGGGGATGGGAAACAATGCAGCAAGTCGGAAGGTAGTAAAACAAGGGCAGAAACAAAAGGCGGAAAGGGGCAAGTGTAAGGCAGAGAAGCCACAGTCAAAAATCAAAAAGGGCGACAGTACAAGGTACAGTAACTGAGGGCCCAGTAATACTTAAAGGAATAAAACGGTAAGTTAAAACATAAATGCAAAGCGAAGCGGCAGGTTGTTACATGAAGATATGGTACGAAGTCTTACAACACCAGGTTAAAGTCCAACAGGTTTGTTTCGATGTCAGTAGCTTTCGGTCGCATTCCTAGCATTATTTGGCATCTTTGAATTTGTCTATATATGTGTTTCTGGAACATACCTCTTCATTCACCTGAGGAAGGAGCAGCGCTCCGAAAGCTAGTGACATCGAAACAAACCTGTTGGACTTTAACCTGGTGTTGTAAGACTTCGTACTGTGCTCACCCCAGTCCAACGCCGGCATCTCCACATCATGAAGATATGGGTTCAACGACAAGGAAAATTTGGAGAAACATTAAGAGGAAAAATAACTACAGAGAGGTTACTGATCAAGGTGTTAAGATTCAAAACAGAGGTATAAAAGCCAACATAAGTGTACTTTACCTGAATGCTCTTGGTATTCGGAATAAGGTAAATGAGTTGATGGCGCAAATCATCGCGAATGACTATGGTTTAGTGGCCATTGCTGAAACATGGTTAAAGGATGGTCACGACTGGGAGTTAAATATCCAAGGGTATCAAACTATTCGGAAGAATCATAGAATTTACAGTGCAGAAGGAGGCCATTCGGCCCATCGAGTCTGCACTGGCTCTTGGAAAGAGCACCCTACCCAAGGTTTACACTTCCACCCTATCCCCATAACCCAGTAACCCCACCCAATACTAAGGGCAATTTTGGACACTAAGGGCAATTTAGCATGGCCAATCCACCTAACCTGTACATCTTTGGACTGTGGGAGGAAACTGGAGCACCCGGAGGAAACCCACGCACACACGGGTAGAATGTGCAGACTCCGCACAGACAGTAACCCAAGCCGGGAATCGAACCAGGGACCCTGGAGCTGTGAAGCAATGGTGCTATCCACAACGCTACTGTGCTGCGATGACATCCAGGCAATAGTAAGGGATGACATCGGTTCTATGGAGGATAAGGTTGAATCCATTTGGGTGGAAATCAAGAATAGTAAGGCGAAAAATTCACTGATAGGAGTAGTCTATAGGCCACCAAATAGTAACATTATGGTGGGGCAGGCAATAAACAAAGAAATAACTGACGCATGTAGAAATGGTACAGCAGTTATCATGGGGGATTTTAATCTACATGTCGATTGGATTAACCAGGTCGGTCAAGGCAGCCTTGAGGAGGAGTTTATAGAATGTATCTGCGATAGTTTCCTAGAACAGTATGTAATGGAACCTACGAGGGAACAAGCGGTCCTATATCTGGTCTTGTGTAATGAGACTGGATTGATTAATGATCTCATAGTTAGGGATCCTCTCGGAAGGAGCGAACATAATATGGTGGAATTTAAAATACAGATGGAGGGTGAGAAGGTAAAATCAAACACGACTGTTTTGTGCTTAAACAAAGGAGATTACAATGGGGTGAGAGAAGAGCAAAGGTAGACTGGGAGCAAAGACTTTATGGTGAAACAGTTGAGGAACAGTGGAGAACCTTCCAAGTGATTTTTCAGTGCTCAGCAAAGGTTTATACCAGCAAAAAGGAAGGACGGTAGAAAGAGGGAAAATCGACTGTGGATATCTATGGAAATAAGGGAGAGTATCAAATTGAGAGAAAAAGCATACAAAGTGGCAAAGATTAGTGGGAGACTAGAGGACTGGGAAATCTTTAGGGGGCAACAGAAAGCTACTAAAAAAGCTATAAAGGAGAGCAAGATAGATTATGAGAGTAAACTTGCTCAGAATATAAAAACAGACAGTAAAAGTTTCTACAAATATATAAAACAAAAAAGAGTGGCTAAGGTAAATATTGGTCCTTTAGAGGACGAGAAGGGAGATTTAATAATGGGACATGAGGAAATGGCTGAGGAACTGAACAGGTTTTTTGGGTCGGTGATGGGCAAGCTAATGGGGCTAAAGGTAGACAAGTCTCCTGGCCCTGATGGAATGCATCCCAGAGTGCTAAAAGAGATGGCAAGGGAAATTGCAAATGCACTAGTGATAATTTACCAAAATTCACTAGACTCTGGGGTGGTCCCGGTGGATTGGAAATTAGCAAACGTGACACCACTGTTTAAAAAAGGAGGTAGGCAGAAAGCGGGTAATTATAGGCCAGTTAGCTTAACTTCGGTAGTAGGGAAGATGCTGGAATCTATCATCAAGGAAGAAATAGCAAGGCATCTGGATGGAAATTGTCCCATTGGGCAGACGCAGCATGGGTTCATAAAGGGCAGGTCGTGCCTAACTAATTAAGTGTAATTTTTTGAGGGCATTACCAGTGCGGTAGATAACGGGGAGCCAATGGATGGGGTATATTTGGATTTCCAGAAAGCTTTTGACAAGGTGCCACACAAAAGATTGCTGCAGAAGATAAAGATGCATGGCATTAAGGATAAAGTAGTAGCATGGATAGAGGATTGGTTAATTAATAGAAAGCAAAGAGTGGGGATTAATGGGTGTTTCTCTGGTTGGCAATCAGTAGCTAGTGGTGTCCCTCAGGGTTCAGTGTTGGGCCCACAATTGTTCACAATTTACAGAGATGATTTGGAGTTGGGGACCAAGTGCAATGTGTCCAAGTTTGCAGACGACACTAAGATGAGTGGTGTAGCCACCTGGGTTGGCCACTTCCCGACTTAAAATGGAGAACCGCAAAGGCTGAAGGGAAATTCAGCCAACACAGGCAAAGACTAGCAAATACAGAAATCATGTGTATTGAAACCTGTAAGAAACCAGACAGCACTGAAACCAGCAGCCACCTGCATAGTAATGAGCAATTCCAAGGCACAATTGCAGCAGTTAAGGTGAATAAAGCCAAGCCAGACTCCTCGGCGCCAGCAGGAGCCAAGATAAAGGAAGGTCAACGGACATTTAGGGGCCGCCCAGCGATCAGGGAACAACTCCAGTATTGGAGAAATCGATCCAAGTGATCGGAACGCCGTCCAATCACTTGGAACCAGGTACGGGGTCCGCCCCGAAGGGCGGGAAGCCCCTGGGGACTATAAAGTAAAGCCCCCAAGTTCAAATTGTCCTTCTTTGGCAGGGTCACTCAGCAACTTGAATCAACCCGTGAGAGTGACCTGTCTAAGCTTCCGCATTAACCAAGTAAGTCTCCAGTCAACGCTCGCTACGAGATAGGCGCTCCTAGCTACAAGTCCATACCAGCTTTGGAATCCTGCAGACTCAGGACCTGAACGAAAGGCCATTTGTTCCCCAGACCTGGTGGGCCAGTCCAAAGCTAAGTATAGGCCTTTTAGTGATAGAGAATAGTCTATAAAGTAGAGTTTATGCATGAGTAGTGATTTACTGTGTATAATAAATGTGTTTTGATTTGAATCTTACTAATTGGTGTGTTGAGTTATTGATCAGTACTTGAACTTGAACCTCGTGGCGGTATCATAAAGATACCTGGCGACTCTCGAGCAAAGGTTATAAAACAGAGCAACTTGAACCAACCAAAAGTTAGCAACAGTGGTAAAGCAAAAAGTGCAGAGGATACCAGAAGTCTGCAGAAGGATTTGGATAGGTTAAGTGAATGGGCTAGGGTCTGGCAGATGGAATACAATGTTGACAAATGTGAGGTTATCCATTTTGGTAGGAATAATACCAAAAGGGATTATTATTTAAATGATAAAATATTAAAACATGCCGCTGTGCAGAGAGACCTGGGTGTGCTAGTGCATGAGTCACAAAAAGTTGGTTTACAGGTGTAACAGGTGATCAAGAAGGCAAATGGAATTTTGTCCTTCATTGCTAGAGGGATGGAGTTTAAGACGAGGGAGGTTATGCTGCAATTGTATAAGGTGTTAATGAGGCCACACCTGGAGTATTGTGTTCAGTTTTGGTCTCCTTACCGGAGAAAGGACGTACTGGCACTGGAGGGTGTGCAGAGGAGATTCACTAGGTTAATCCCAGAGCTGAAGGGTTGGATTACGAGAGGTTGACTAGACTGCACTCAACTATACTCGTTGGAATTTAGAAGGATGCGGGGGGGGGGGGGGGGGGGGGGGGGGTCTTATAGAAACATATAAAATTATGAAGGGAATAGATAGGATAGATGCGGGCAGGTTGTTTCCACTGGCGGGTAAAAGCAGAACTAGGGGGCATAGCCTCAAAATAAGGGGAAGTAGATTTAGAACTGAGCTTAGGAGGAATTTCTTCACCCAAAGGGTTGTGAATCTGTGGAATTCCTTGCCCAGTGAAGCAGTTGAGGCTCCTTCATTAAATGTTTTTAAAATAAAGATAGATAGTTTTTGAAGAATAAAGGGATTAAGGGTTTATGGTGTTCAGGCCGGAAAGTGGAGCTGTGTCCAAAAAAGATCAGCCATGATCTCATTGAATGGCGGAGCAGGCTCGAGGGGCCAGATGGCCTATTCCTGCTCCTAGTTCTTATGTTCTTAAAATCTTGGAAATCCCCCCCAACAACACGAAGTGTACCTACACCATATGGATTGCAGCAGTTCAAGAAGACTGCTCACCACCAGCTCCTCAAGAGCAATTAGGGACAGGTGGTAAAAATGCTGGGTTAACCAGCAATGCCCATGTCCTGTGAAAGATTTTTAAAAATAGTAACTCAGTTTAGCACTTGCAAAATTCACTCGACAGCTAGAATACACTGGACCAAGGGTTGTTCTTTGTGGCGTGCAATTTATATCGGCAGCTGCCAAATATACAACTTTTTAAAACTTACCTCAAGTGGCATTAACCTAATCAATGTTGCAAAGCACTGGGTAGCCATAAAACGAACACTATCTGTTTGGTCACTCATCCTGCCCAGGACAGGTACCACTAGCAGGACTATGTACGGGATGATATCTACATCAAGTTGCTCCATTATACCTGTAAATTTTTGTTAAGGAAGCTTTTTCTTCATTACCTAAAGCATTAGGCTACTGTTTAAAAAGTTAACTCCAATAATTAAAACAAAAGATCTGCCTGGATAGTTAAAATAGTTTCTGACACCCATAACAGGAGACTGGAGAAAACACTGATTCTTAATGTAAACCATAATTTTTAGTGTTGGGCATTCAGAGTAAAATCTTTGATTTCCTCCCCCTTTAGGTGGCAACAGTTAAATATGAATTTCACATTCATCCTAACAATTTGTTGTTTTGATAGGCCAGTAATTAAATTTATGTGGCGCACAGGGCACAAAAGAAAGGTTGATTTGTTGGTTGGTCTGGGCTGTCATTGCTTACAATGCAAAAATTATGGTCAAAACTTTTACTTACAAAGCAGAGAACAAAGGGAAATGCAATTGTTTTCTGATTGTACTTATGAACTGACATACGAAATAGGAGCAAACGTAGGCCATCCTGCCCTCGATCATTCAATAAGATCTTGGCTGATCTGTTTCGTGTTTTGAATTCCACATTCCCATCCACCCCCAATAATCATCGATTCCCTTGCCTAACAAGAATCTATCTCCATCTTAAAAATATTCAATTACCCCATCTCCACCATCTTCTGAAGCACGAGTTCCAAAGTCATACAATCATCAGAAAAAATCTCTCCTCACCTCTGTCCTTAAATGGCAACCCCAATTTTAAAACAATGCCTCCTAGTTCTAGACTCACCCACAAGAGGAAACATCCTTTCCACTGTTCAGGGTCTTATGTACTGGAACTTGTCACTACATTTCTAGCTAGCTTCCTATCATACGCTAATTTCTTTAGCTGATTAATCTTTTAGTCGTTCTCTGCCATTCTTTAGATTCTGACCAATCATCTGACCCTTCATTATTGTGTAGTTATATGTTTTTTCCTCAAATTTGATACTTTCCTTAACTTCTTTAGTTAACCACATCCACCCCTTAGAATTATTCTTTATAGTACAGACATGCTTATTCTGAGCATTCTGAAATATTCCCTTAGAAGTCCGCAACTGCTTATCTATTGATCTTTCGTCTAGTCTTGCATCCCAGTTCATTTCAGCTAGCTCATGCCCACATATATACCCTTATTTACATTTAAAATACTAGTTCTGGGTCCACTCTTCTTCTTTTAAAACTGGATGTAAAAATCCATCATATAGTGGTCGCTGCAACCTAGGACAGCCTTTACTCAGATCATTGATTAATCCTACCATATTATACAATACCAAGTGTAAATTTTCAGAACTACACTCTCCGGGGCAGCACGCGGCACAATGGTTAGCATTGCTACCTACGGCGCGGAGGACCCGGATTCGAATCCAGGCCCTGGGTCACTGTCCGTATGGAGCTTGCACATTCTCCCAGTGTCTGCATGGGTTTCACCCCCAAAATCCAAAGATGTGCAGGTTAGGTGGATTGGCCACACTAAATTGCCCCTTAATTGGCAAAAAATAATTGGGTACTCTAAATTAAAAAAAAAAAAAGAACTACTCTCTTTACATCAGATGACTTGTGCCTGGAATATATTAATTCAACCAGCACAGGGCGCCACTATTTGCCCCATCATGTCAATGTTGTTTTTTTCTCAGAGCTATCTGTATCCCAGTTAGTCCCATTGCCCTGCTCTTTTCCCATAGGTCTCCAAAGTTTTTCTCTTTAATTTTTAAAACAAATTTCTGGAAAAAAGACATATTTTGTAGAAGCTTCGTCTTGGACGCATCAGGGCATTTCACAAGAATACAAATGCAAGGGAGACAACAAATTTATATTGTATGAGAAAAGAGTACTTATTGGCTGGCAAGTAGACTCTCATTGGTAGAGGCATTGCCATAGAGAATGCACCAATGGATGGGAGTGGCAAAGCATTGTTCGCAATTTAAACCAGGCAGCTTGGTTGATTGGTCAAAGCAATGCTGAGCCAGCAACTGGCAATCATTTACTTTTTTTTGCTGAAACAGGTGCAAGGCATTGCTGAGCCAGCAAATGGCTGTCCCATATTTTGTTTTGCTGAAACACGTGTAATGTGTATACATGTTCCTTCTGTGATGAATGTAAGAAATTGGTATATAAAAGGTGTCATCCACCGGTGCATGGGTTTCCCGGTTTCAAGAGTGGAAATTCTCGTGACAACGGCGGGGGTAGGGAAATCCCGCCGGCAGGCCGCCTCCAGTAAATCCCACCTATAATGTTTTAAAAGCCTGGTTAGGGTGTGTATGCATCTGCTGCAGTAATTTAAAAAAAACTTCTAGACTTTGTGGCTGCAAAAGGTACAATTAAGATGTCATAAAAGCAAGAGCATCATTCTTTCGAGCCATGCTTATGTTTATAAGGAGAGACCTAATGAAAGTTTGTTATGATTTATGGGAAGTAAAAAATTAGAGTGTTAAACTTAAGTAGGTCATGGGATTAGAATGGAATAAAGGTGGTGCAAGTAATGAGAGGAGACAGGTCTGTCGCAGTCAGTTTTCGTTTGTTCAGCTTTTGCAGAAGGCGTCAGATTCAGCGTTAATCCGAGACCGGTTCTGCAGGCAGTTTATTGAAAGGATCTCGCTCTTGAAGCAGTCTTTCAAAGACTCTTCTACCCAGAGAACGGCAAGTAATCCTGTGTTTGCTAACTTTTAAGTAGTTTTTAACCAAGTGTTTCATTTTATTGTTAAGCATTGTTTAACTGATAATTGTAAGCTATATTTCTGTGAGGTTAAGGTAGTTTAATATTGTGTTAATAATAAAATTTGCTTAAATATACCATATCCCTATTTATGCTTGGAATCACTCCTGGGGTGAAGTATCCTTTCCTCACAGTTTTGCAAATTTAAAAAAGTGATTGGAGGTCCTATCTGGTATCCTAGAAAATGTTAGGGTCTGATCCAGGATCGCAATACTTCTGTCTGCAAAGAGCAGGGCCATGTGTATTAATATATGGAGCTCTGCTCTTTTCAGACAGAAGGAACATGTACACACATTGTAACCCTTTCTATTTCTTATCTACATGCTAGCCCTTGGGTGACATCATCTGAAATCACCGCTTAGTTTTCACAAGTATGTTAACGACACCAAACTCTACCTCACAATCCACCGCTTTAGAGTTTTCCACTGTATCCATCACCCTGTACCATACAAGCAGAAATTTCCTCAACTAAATAAGCCAATGTCCTACTCAAAACTCAATTTTGGAACTACTGGCTCCATCCCTCTTCCTGGTAACTGAGAGAATAAATCAAATTGTTTGCAATCTTTGTATCAAACTTGATCCAAAGATGAGCTTAAAACTATTTATCTGCACCATCATTAAGACCACTCATTTCCACTTGCAGAACACTGTCCAACTTCATCCCTGTTTCAGCTCTAGACCTTTGTTACCTCTAGACTTTTGACTATTTAAACATACACCTGACTATTCTCCCACATTATATGCTCCATTTACTTGAGGTCATCCAAAATGCTTCTGCCCATGTCATAACTTGCACCAAGTCCCATTCACCTGCCATTCCAGTGTTCAGCCTCCCCATCATGCAACACCTTTATTTCAAACTTCTCAAATCTCTCCATGGTCTCACTGGTCCCCATCTCTGCAACCTGGCAACACAAGATAATTTGCACTCATCTAATCATAACTAGACCACCTTTGGTGCATATGTCTTCAGATGCTTACGTCCTAAAGCTCCAGAATTTCCTCCCTAACCATCTACAACTCTCTCCTCCTTTTCTTCCTTTAAAATGTTTCTTGGGACCCACCTTTGAATCCTATCCCAATAGACTCTCTGCAGTGCTGAAGGAGGCCATTCAGCCCATCACGTCTGCACCAAGCTTCTGAAAGAGTACCCAACCTAGGCCCACTTCTCCTGTCCTATCCCCACAACCCCACCTAACCTGCACATCTTTGGACAGTGCAAAGAAACCAGTCACAGGGGAAATGCGCAAACTCCACAAGGACAGTCATCCAAGACCGGAATTGAATCCGGGCAGCAGCGCTAACTCCTGTGCCACTCTCATTTGCATGGGATGCAATTAAATCGATTGGAAGCTGTTCACCGGGTTTCTGAGCCCCACAGAGGTGGACAGTTAGGGCGTAGCCTCCCCTCTTCTGATTCCGGGAATTGGGATGGGAAGGAAGCTGTACATACAACTGCACATGGATGGTGTTGACAGCAAACACAGCTGAATAATTAAGAACAAACTGTACATATTACTTCAACACAGGATTCTTATTTAAACTTTTAAGGATACAGGCCAATGCTTCAATTGCTCCTTCTTGCTTTGTGTTATCATCAATTGCTCCTAGCCAAGGGAGAACTTTCTCCAGAAAAATGCTCATTGTTTCCATTGTAGCTATTTTGCTCATGGCACCCACACATCTAGCAGCCATGTGCCTCACTGCAGTATATGGGTGTCGCAAACAAGTGCAAAGGTGCGGAAGATGTTGCAATAGCTGAAAAGGAAATAAAAATGCTTAACCTAGTCCACTAGAATTTAAAAGCATTTACTTTCAAAGTAAAAGGTATTGTGGCATCAAAGTCATATATAGGCAATAGGAAATCAATTTCAAAATGCAAAAACATAGGAATACTTAACTATTGAGCAGTTCTACAACCAATTCATCTGCTCCTTTTTCAAGCAAATATGCTCTGTATATTTGTAAATATATCTTTAATCAATCTTTGTCAGAAATTTAAAGAGTTACAGAGGGTAGTATGATACAAAAGTTATTTGTAGTTACAAAAAAAAAATACTTTGCATCACCTTTCAGCACAAATAACCGTTAACAAACCTGAGCATGGATATCAGAGCCCATTGCTGCTGCTGTAATTTCCAGCACCTGCAAGGAGTTTACTAATTCCTGAGCAGCAACATCTCCTTTTTCAAGTACCATATTTCCATCTGCAAAAATATAAATAAGTCAATATCTCATATAAAACAGATTTGTATTAGAATGTAAAATATACAGGATGAACTACATACTGAAATTCTGCACATCTACATGGCTCCTCAGCAGCCCCATCATGGAATCCCATAGATAAGGCAGCGCTGTAGCCATTTCAGCACCAAAATGTCTTCCTATAGTAGTAAGTGCATATTCAGCTCCTCTTCTCTGAATTAAGTTTGGTTTCTGGGTCTGCAAAACAATTAAAAGTTGCTCCCTCAATATTGATACACCAAAATCGCCACATACTAATTTTATTTTTATTCAAAATTATTCATTCTATAAAATTAAATTAACATTTTAAATGAAAGCACAAGAGAAGCATGGTAATTTTCTCCTCTCTATACTTGGCCAACTGCTATTCCAATTGAAATTAATTTAGTGCATAATTGCAGATTGAGCCAAGGATTTTTCTGATCTGTAAAGCTTAGTGACTTACTGGCTAAATTAATTAAGGCGAATGACCCACTCAATGTCAATGGGAGGTAAACCTAGATCACAAACATCAATGGAAGCTGTTATCAATGGTATAGAGTACGGAGACTCAAGGCAAAAATAATAGATACTGATTAAATTTTTTGACTATCAATTTATACAAACCAAGTGCCAGGAAAAATGCAAGTGAGCAGGGCACATGATTATTTTATCAGGCAAGAAATACACACTTGACTAATTTAAACTGTATTACATTTCATCTGTAATTAGGAACTTACCTCATCATGCTCACACAAACTAATTCCTGCACTCCCCTGAGGAATGTCTGCAGATGAGCCCTTGAGTGCTTTAGGCGTTGGTCCCCGCCTACTGGTTAGAGCAAAAGCAGCTTGCTGATGCCTATAAAGTGTGATGATTCCCCTCGTCTTATTTACAGTGTGATGCATTCCATCTTTTTCAGAATTTGGTCCTTAGAGGAAACCGTATAATGGATTAGTTAATATTCCTTGTACTGAAATAGATAGACTAAACCTAAATTATCAGCATAAATATATTAATTTGTTTAGGATATAAATGCACCAGTTTTTGTGAATGCATTAAAAAAAATTGTATTATAAAACAAAACCTGATTTGTAATGAGATTTCACCAACTTTTCAAAGGCAATTTAAAAAGTAAATACATTTAGCACAAATGGATTTTAAAATGTGCTTTTATGCAAAAGAATAAAATGTCATCGTGTCCCTGTTTTAACACCAGGATTGACTAAAAACCAAGTATACGTTTTTTAAGTTTGGTTTCTGGGTGAGTAAATTTGCAGACGATACTAAAGTCGGTGGTGTTGTCGACAGTGCGGAAGGATGTAGCAGGGTACAGAGGGACATAGATAAGCTGCAGAGCTGGGCTGAGAGGTGGCAAATGGAGTTTAATGTAGAGAAGTGTGAGGTGATTCACTTTGGAAGGAATAACAAGAATGCGGAATATTTGGCTAATGGCAAAGTTCTTGGAAGTGTGGATGAGTAGAGGGATCTAGGTGTCCATGTACATAGATCCCTGAAAGTTGCCACCCAGGTTGATAGGGTTGTGAAGAAGGCCTATGGAGTGTTGGCCTTTATTGGTAGAGGGATTGAGTTCCGGAGTCATGAGGTCATGTTGCAGCTGTACAAAACTCTAGTACGGCCGCATTTGGAGTATTGCGTACAGTTCTGGTCACCGCATTATAGGAAGGACATGGAAGCTTTGGAGCGGGTGCAGAAGAGATTTACCAGGATGTTGCCAGGTATGGAGGGAAAATCTTATGAGGAAAGGCTGATGGACTTGAGGTTGTTTTCGTTAGAGAGAAGAAGGTTAAGAGGAGACTTAATAGAGGCATACAAAATGATCAGGGGGTTAGATAGGGTGGACAGTGAGAGCCTTCTCCCGTGGATGGAAATGGCTGGCACGAGGGGACATAGCTTTAATCTGAGGGGTAATAGATATAGGACAGAGGTCAGAGGTAGGTTCTTCACGCAAAGAGTGGTGAGGCCGTGGAATGCCCTACCTGCAACAGTAGTGAACTCGCCAACATTGAGGGCATTTATAAGTTTATTGGATAAGCATATGGATGATAATGGCATAGTGTAGGTTAGATGGCTTTTGTTTCGGTGCAACATCGTGGGCCGAAGGGCCTGTACTGCGCTGTATCGTTCTATGTTCTATGTAACTCACACAGCTGTGCAAATCATTTTTTCCCTTCACAAGCAGCATTGTGAAATTAAGTTAAATGGTATTATTGATTTAAAAAAAAAAAACACAGGTTTAACGGATTCACTGCTTAATGAAATTCTCTGTTAACAGTGAACCATTCCAATTACCTTTCGAGTTGTCCACACTGTTAGATATGGGTACAGGGGAGGATGCAGAAGGAGTAACTGTGGAGTCCACACATACTGAATTACAAAGATTTTTCACAATTTTGGGGTTGGGACAGGGACATCTGGATGTACATTGCTGGAGCAGCTTAGCAATGCAAAAAGCTGCATAATTCTGCACAAGCATATTTTCTTCCTTCTTCACTCCTTCCATCAAAGGCTTTATGACAGGATTCAGTTTTTCTGGCAGTCGCTGCAAATCAACAACTGCACAAGCAGCAAACATGTGAACTCTTAGATGAAGAGTCTGCCATTCTTGATTTGTCTCTG
The DNA here is from genome assembly GCF_047496885.1 of Scyliorhinus torazame. Lineage (NCBI taxonomy): Eukaryota > Metazoa > Chordata > Chondrichthyes > Carcharhiniformes > Scyliorhinidae > Scyliorhinus > Scyliorhinus torazame. The sequence goes on from NC_092722.1 coordinate 132,532,898, forward strand.
CTATAGTCATTTGGACCTGCTGGCGCTTACTCTCCAATTGCTGACACACGTTTAGGTTTAAACCACAGGCTGATGTCACTTCCTTGAATATCGTTGTGACCTTAGAATTAAAATAATTACATTTTAAACATTAGAAATTTACTTTTTAAAATATACTAGTTGTTCTGAATTAAGTTTTTAAACCTCTACTTTACCAGTCTAGGATTTTAAAAATGTACTTTGCAGATTCTCAACTCAATTAGAAAGTCTGACAAAACGTTATTCAGCAAATACTATCCAACATTTTCAATCCTCAAAAGTAGCTTCTTCACCACTCTGCTTTAGCATAATTTTCTTGGTGTTTACCATAACTTATTAGCCAAGCAATAAGTACTTAACTTGAAAAGGTATGAAAGCTGTAGGATGACCACTTGAAAGCAAGCTATTACAACACTTGAAAAATACAAATCACCTAACTATACTGAATGCATTAAAGAAAGACTACAAGTTTTATTTAATTTTTAAAATATAAAGTCTGATTTTAGAGGCAAGTTATATGGAAACAATATCATATAAATCTTTAATCATCTTAATGTGATCTCTAGGCCATAATTATTTTTTAAAGATTAGTTTAGGAAATTTAAAATATTACCCATTTGCCTTAGATGTGTAAAAACAAAAATTGCTAAGTGGCGTAAGGAACTAAGGGTTAACTACCATGTTCAATGTTCTTTCTATCCAAAATATAATCATGGTACGGAGAAGTAACTATATTTTTGTTGACAATAATGCTTTCAGCCAAGTTTTTAAACTATGTTTTTCCAATCATGTTGAAAAAGTCTGCCATCCACGTTTAAATAGATTCACTTACCAGTTCATTTGCTTGATCTATTGTAAATACACTATTGTTCACACTGCTCCCAACATCACAATTAGCTTCAACCAGTGATGTAATCAGCTGCTTACACTCATTCTGCATTCGCGTAAATGGAATAGCTATCTCATCATAATAAAGATGTTCTGATAAAATAGCCATTAATCGTGGCTGTACAGCACAGGATACAACACTACAGTCCTAGAATTAAATCAAGACTCAGATTTAGTCAAAGTCATAATATGTTCATATTTCTCACAAACTCCTAACACGCAAAAAAAAGTTGCAAATGAAACCCTGTAGAAATGATATCAAAATGTCACAAGAAATTACAAGCATCCAGTTTTCCCTGCAAGTTAAAAAACACAAAATGCAGCATTTGTTCCAATATGTCTGCTGTACTTTAACTACTTTGCTATGTGTAATGTTTTTCTGAACAGATTATAAAGTAGTAGTCAGACACGAAATAGAACCCATGTTAGACAAATGGATGCAGTGTTTGATTAAAATACAACAAAGCCAAAGCGAGGAGCCATAGATCAAGACACTAGAACAAAGTTTCACGGTTCAACAGAGAAAATAAAAGGAGTCTGATGACGGAAAGCCCTGTTTGACAAAAAACACAATGAACTTAAGATGACAAATTCATACTTCCAAGTACTAATGTTAACAGCACATAGTCCCATACAAACTTTGAGGTGACAACCAGATTTTAGAAACTTGTTGAGGAGGTAATATAGATATTTTGATTTCATGTTTTCCAGTACCTTATAACAGGAGGCATTTATGAAATTTGGTTAAAACCTAAAACTGTTCAGACAACAAATTGAGAGAATAAAAGTAAAGATGTAAAACTAATAATAGATCAGAAAAATCTCCATACCTTCCTCATGGTAGCCCATTCAGAAATAACTAATGTAACAACAATTCTCTGCAAAGCAGATTTAGAATTTAAATGGAAAAGTAATAGTTGAGCTAGGGACTCAGCTGGTTTCACTTCTTGGCTGATGAAGTTGACACTTGGCTCACATATCGAACAACAGAGGGCTCCTAGCAACCTTTAGAAGAAGGAGATGGAAAATGTGTTACATGCCATAGTGAAGTTCTGTTCAAACAGCTGTAGTATATATGCCACTTCCTCCTTCAGGTACCATGCCCCAAGAGCAAGTTGGAACATGGACTTCCATTGGTAAGATGTCATAGTATTTACAGTGCAGGAGGCCATTTGGCCCATCGAGTCTGCACCGGCTCTTGGAAAGAGCACCCCACCAAGGGTCAACACCTCCACCCTATCCCCATAACCCAGCAACCCCACCCAACACTAAGGGCAATTTTGGACACTAAGGGCAACTTATCATGGCCAATCCACCTAACCTGCACATCTTTGGACTGTGGGAGGAAACCGGAGCACCCGGAGGAAACCCACACACACACACACACACGGGGAGGATGTGCAGATTCCGCACAGTCAGTGACCCAAGCCGGAATCGAACCTGGGAGCCTGGAGCTGTGAAGCAATTGTGCTATCCACAACGCTACCGTGCTGCCCTAAATTGGATTGGCCTATGATTGTACTTGGCAAAGTACTGTGGTTGTTTGCTGTTTTCTTCAGTATGGCCTGCTATCCATCTGCCAGGAGACATATTGGAAGGCTTTCCAGGCTGATAATAAAACTCTTGGTCACGTTATGAATGCACCTTCCATGGCCATAGAGTCCTGGAGTTGGACTTGAGCCTGGAGCTTCAGATCCTGAGGCAAGGACATTACCACTGGGCCACAATACTTCCTAGCTGTATACTCTAGTTTATCGCTTTATGCATGGGAACCATTGCTTCGGGAGGACTTCAGCTTTTATTACCAAAACGAGCAACCATGACATGGCCTCGAACCTCCGTGCAGTGGCCATCACAGTCAGATTGCCACTCCGCTCCTTTTTACTTATCCTAGTCTGCAGCTGCACATTCTCACCCGATCCTCTGACCTGCGTTTGATGAGAAATGCAGTGGAGCAGCTCTGGAGTCTTTCCAGTGCAAGGCAGCAGTGTTAGGGCTAGTGAACCAATGCCCCCCTTTTATGGTAAAGCAGTAAGTGCCAGTTACTTTGACAGAAGAGAAAGTAAGTGTGTAAAAGTATGCAAGGTAAGTTTGTGAGTGGTTAGGGTGGTCATTAGTCAGAGGCAAGTGATGTTGGGTTGTGCAGTACAGGGTCAGCAGGGAAGTTACCGAGGAGTTTAAGTGGTTTTAATCCCATCTTTTCCTGGGTAATTATTTTGCTAAGAGAGTTGGAACCATCCAAAGCCTTTGATTAAAATAGTTCAAAAGTTTAAACATCCCAGGCAATTCTCCCACAGTCCTTGCCTTGGGACGTCTGGGGGTGTTCCCCAGTGCATCTTTGGGTTATGGCCCATGAGGAACAAAACTTCTTGGCCAATAACAACTTAGAGAAAGCAATTTGTTAAATGTATGATGAAATATAATGGAGGGAGGCATAGCTTTGTCAAATAGCAAGACATTTTCTACTAGTTTTGTTTGCTTCACTAGCTTAGCTCCTAACTGGATTAAAAATTAAAAAGAAAACCTTTCCAATCTCGTTAACTTGAAATTCTTCTGAAAAAAAAAAAAAGAGTAAAATAACAAAATTGTGAAACTGCGTTAAACTTTGCAGCAGGTTGGGTGGCACGGTGGGGCAGTGGTTAGCACTTCTGCCTCACGGTGCCAGGGACCAGGGTTCAAACCCGGCCTGGGGTCACTGTCCGTGTGGAGTTTGCACATTCCCCCCCGTGTCTGCATGGGTCTCACCCCCACACTCCAAAAGATATGCAGGGTAAGTGGATTGGCCATGTTAAATTGCCCCTTAATTTAAAAAAAAAATCTTTGCAGCAGGTTTTTAATAATTTTATTTCAATCAATCAATCTAAAAGTCTTCCATTAGCAACAGTAGGAAACAGACCAAAGAGCAAATCTGTGTAACAATGAAATTACCATCTCTACCAAGGCAAATACTGTGCTTCTACCAGCAGTGCTCCAGTTATTATGGAGTTGGAATGGCAGGTTTCTAGACAAACCAAATGAGCCTGTTTGCACCCAGTTTTCTCTTACAATTAAACCTTGATTCACAACAGCTCCACTGTGTTTATTACATAGACTCAAAGCTTGAAATATGACATCAACTCCAATGAAATAGATTTTAAAGTCTGAATCGCAGTTATCTTACTTGGCTGTTTTTAGTCGTGTCCGAGTTACAACACAATCTCTGGTGGCTTGGTCCTCATTAATGGTGTCTGAACCACCAATATATTCCTGTCTCACCTCTTTGGTTTGAGCTTGCCCTTGTCGATGCTTACTGCAAGATTTTTCCTACATAGAAAAGAAAAATGTTTACACAATAGCTGGACAGGATAAGTTACATCCAAGTTTCTAGCAAATTTCAAATACACTCATTAGAACAACTGGGCAAAATTGAAAGTGGATTTATAGGTGTTTTCCACGTCAGGACCAAGCATCGGTATTCTTACATGCTGCAAAATTAGTTGTTTTTTTTGGCATACTGTCCAAACTAAATTTAGGAGCGATCAAGTTACAGGAATCAAAAATCAAAATCTTGGTGATAATTCCCTCAACACTTTTCTGGAGAGAATGCTCAATTAACTTTGTTTTTGGGGACTTCCGGGTGCGGCGATGACCAGCTAAGTCGCACGTTTCGGCAGCTCCCGGTGGAACGGACTTTTGGGCTCTTAATAAGAGCCCCAACGGCAATTTTAACGGCTAAAAGCACTGTGCGGTAAACCAGAAGGGAATCCCCCCTGGATACCGATGGAAAAAGGAGAGGAAAGTGGCCAGATTGCGGTGGATTCTTGAGAGCAGCGGCAAGGGAGGCAAGCAAAAACCAAGATGGCGTCGGAAGGTGGCAGTTTAATATGGGGCCCTGAACAATACGAGTTTTTGAAACGCTGCGTGGAAGAGCTTAAAAAGGAGATGAAGAAGGAGCTGTTGGCCCCGATATTACAGGCGATTGAAGGGCTAAAAGATGAGCAAAAGACCCAGGAGCGGGAGCTTCGGGTCGTGAAGGCAAAGGCTGCCGAGAACGAGGACGATATACAGGGCCTGGTGGTGAAGACGGAGATGCACGAGGCACACCATAAAAGGTGTGTGGAAAGGCTGGAGGTGCTGGAGAATAATGCGAGGAGGAAGAATTTAAGGATTCTTGGTCTTCCTGAAGATGCAGAAGGGGCGGACGTCGGGGCATATGTGAGCACGATGCTGCACTCGTTAATGGGAGCGGTGGCCCCGACGGGTCCGTTGGAGGTGGAGGGAGCATACCGAGTGATGGCGCGAGGACCGAGAGCAGGAGAAATTCCCAGAGCCATAGTGGTGAGATTCCTCCGTTTTAAGGACAGAGAGATGGTCCTCAGATGGGCAAAGAAAACTCGGAGCAGTAGGTGGGAGAACGCGGTGATCCGCGTATATCAAGACTGGAGTGCGGAGGTGGCGAGAAGGAGGGCGAGCTTTAATCGGGCCAAGGCGGTGCTTCATAAAAAGAAGATTAAATTTGGAATGCTGCAGCCGGCAAGACTGTGGGTCACATATCAAGGGAAGCAACACTACTTTGAAACGGCGGATGAGGCGTGGACATTTATTGTTGAAGAGAAATTGGAATAAGCGGGTTAATAAAAAAGAACGTTTGAGACAAAGTGGTGGGGCGAATATGGGGGGCGAAGAGGGGGGGGAAGAGATGATTTTTATGTTGTTAATCCTGTGACCCGGTAACTTTTCTCCCTTCCACAGGTTGTGGGGGAGGGAGGAAGGGAGGTGGAGGAGCTGGGGGCGTTGGCCATTGGGGGCGGGGCCAAAAGGGAAGCGCGGGCTTTGTTCCCGCGCTATGATAATTATGGCGGGAATAGGGAAGCAGGAAGGAGGGGGCGTCGCACGGTGCGAGCCGAGGTCACGGGGGGAAGCTGAGGTCGGCCAGAGTTTGCTGACTTCTGGGAGAAACATGGGGGGTGTAACTACGCTAGTGGGGGATCTAGCGGGGGGGGGGGGGGGGTGGGAGGGGGGATTTACTGGGTTGCTGCTGCTGGGGAGAAATGGGGAGCTGGTATGGGGTGGGGTGGGCGGGGCGGGAGGGCACCGCCTGGGGGGGACACAGCTGCGTGGGAACCGGGTGAGGAGCTGGATAAAAGGGGATGGCTAATCGACAAGGGGGGGGGGGGAAGAGCCCCCCCAACCCGGCTGATCACGTGGAATGTGAGAGGGCTGAACGGGCCGATAAAGAGGGCACGGGTACTCGCACACCTTAAGAAACTCAAGGCAGATGTGGTTATGTTACAGGAGACGCATTTGAAACTGATAGACCAGGTTAGACTATGCAAAGGATGGGTGGGGCAGGTGTTTCATTCGGGGCTAGATGCGAAAAACAGGGGGGTGGCTATACTAGTGGGGAAGCGGGTAATGTTTGAGGCAAAGACCATAGTGGCGGATAGTGGGGGCAGATACGTGATGGTGAGTGGCAAATTACAGGGGGAGGCGGTGGTCTTAGTGAACGTATATGCCCCGAACTGGGATGATGCCAACTTTATGAGGCGCATGTTAGGACGTATCCCGGACCTAGAGGTGGGGAAGTTGGTAATGGGTGGAGATTTTAACACGGTGCTGGAACCAGGGCTGGACAGATCGAGGTCCAGGACTGGAAGGAGGCCGGCAGAAGCCAAGGTGCTTAAAGACTTTATGGAGCAGATGGGAGGAGTAGACCCATGGAGATTTAGCAGACCTAGGTGTAAGGAGTTTTAATTTTCCTCCTATGTCCACAAAGTTTATTCGTGAATAGACTTTTTTGTTTTGGGAAGGGCGTTGATCCCGAAGGTGAGGGGGACGGAGTATACGGCTATAGCTATTTCGGATCACGCTCCACACTGGGTGGACTTGGAGATAGGGGAGGAAAAAGAACGGCGTCCACCCTGGAGAATGGACATGGGACTAATGGCGGATGAGGGGGTGTGTCTAAGGGTGAGGGGGTGTATTGAAAAGTACTTGGAACTCAATGATAATGGGGAGGTCCAGGTGGGAGTGGTCTGGGAGGCGCTGAAGGCAGTGGTTAGAGGGGAGCTGATATCAATCAGGGCACATAAAGGAAAGCAGGAGAGTAGGGAACGGGAGCGGTTGCTGCAAGAACTTCTGAGGGTGGACAGGCAATATGCGGAGGCACCGGAGGAGGGACTGTACAGGGAAAGGCAAAGGCTACACGTAGAATTTGATTTGCTGACAACGGGTACTGCAGAGGCACAGTGGAGGAAGGCACAGGGTGTACAGTACGAATATGGGGAGAAGGCGAGCAGGTTGCTTGCCCACCAATTGAGGAAAAGGGGAGCAGCGAGGGAAATAGGGGGAGTGAGGGATGAGGAGGGAGAGATGGAGCGGGGAGCGGAGAGAGTGAATGGAGTGTTCAAGGCATTCTATGAAAGATTATATGAAGCTCAGCCCCCGGATGGGAAGGAGAGAATGATGTGTTTTCTGGACCAGCTGGAATTTCCTAAGGTGGAGGAGCAGGAGAGGGTGGGACTGGGAGCACAGATCGAAATGGAGGAAGTAGTGAAAGGAATTAGGAGCATGCAGGCGGGGAAGGCCCCGGGACCGGATGGATTCCCAGTTGAATTTTATAGGAAATATGTGGACTTGCTCGCCCCGCTACTGATGAGAACCTTTAATGAGGCGAGGGAAAGGGGACAGCTGCCCCCGACTATGTCAGAGGCAACGATATCGCTTCTCCTAAAGAAGGAAAAAGACCCGCTGCAATGCGGGTCCTATAGGCCTATTTCCCTCCTGAACGTAGACGCTAAGATTCTGGCCAAGGTAATGGCAATGAGGATAGAGGATTGTGTCCCGGGGGTGGTCCACGAGGACCAAACTGGGTTTGTGAAGGGGAGACAGCTGAATACGAATATACGGAGGCTGCTAGGGGTAATGATGATGCCCCCACCAGAGGGGGAAGCGGAGATAGTGGTGGCGATGGATGCCGAGAAAGCATTTGATGAGTGGAGTGGGATTATTTGTGGGAGGTGTTGAGGAGATTTGGCTTTGGAGATGAGTATATTAGATGGGTACAGCTGTTGTATAGGGTCCTGATGGCGAGCATGGTCACGAATGGACGGGGGTCTGCGTATTTCCGGCTCCATAGAGGGACGAGGCAGGGATGTCCTCTGTCCCCATTATTGTTCGCACTGGCGATTGAGCCCCTGGCAATAGCATTGAGGGGTTCCAGGAAGTGGAGGGGAGTACTCAGGGGAGGAGAAGAACACCAGGGGCGAAATTCTCCGTTATCGGCGGAAACTCCGCCGATCGGCGCAAAAAACGGCGCAAATCCCACTTGCGTCACGTCATAAAAATGGGCCGATAGTCTGCGGCCCGAAATGGGCTAGCAGCGACGTAACGGGATCCGCGCTTGCGCAGTGGTTCACGCCGTGCAGCGTCATACGGGCTGCACGGCGTTACGGCTCATAAGGCCGCGCAGCTCCCCCCCACCCGACCGGAACAGCCGACCGCAACACCCGACTTGATGGCTGGCCGTCGCTCAGCCCCGAGGTTCGAGTCACGCGATGTGGAGGCGCTCCTGGATGCGGTGGAGCAGAGGAGGAACGCCCTGTATCCCGGGCACGGCCGCAGAGTTGCCCCACGCCACAGCCGGCGTCTGTGGAGGGAGGTGGCAGAGGCCGTCACCGCTGTGGCCCTAACACCACGGACAGGCACCCAGTGCCACAAGAAGGTGAACGACCTCGTCAGAGCAGGCAGGGTGAGCGTCCCCCATATCCCCTCTCCCCCATATCCCCCCCTCCCCCATATCCCCCCTCCCCCATATCCCCCCCTCCCCCATATCCCCCCCTCCCCCATATTCCCCATATCCCCCCCTCCCCCCCATATTCCCCATATCCCCCCCTCCCCCCCATATTCCCCCCTCCCCCCCATATTCCCCATATCCCCCCTCCCACATATCCCCCCTCCCCCATATCCCCCATATCCCCCCTCCCCCATATCCCCCATATTCCCCCCTCCCCCATATCCCCCCTCCCCCATATCCCCCATATCCCCCCTCCCCCATATCCCCCCTCCCCCATATCCCCAAGTGAATCCAGCCCTAACCTTAACCTCTGCAATGCACGCGCAACCGATGGCGTGCATTCATATACCTGCCTAACACTGTTGCCTTTTACCCCTGCCACCCCCCCCCCCCCCCCCCCCCCAGGAGAAGCGCGCACACAACAATAGGGAGCATGTGAGGACTGGAGGAGGGCCCGCTGATGAGAGGCCACTGACCGTACACGAGGAAAGGGCCCTGGAACTGGCTGGCGGACCTGAGGACCGGGAGGTTGCTGATGCAGAGGTCGGGGCCCCACGAGCAAGTGAGCCACCAACAGCCCGTCCCCATATCCCCCCTCCCCTATATCCCCATCTCCCGTATCACCTGATCACTGCCTGATGTCTAACCATGCATGCTTCATTGTGTATCGCAGGCCCAAACGTCCAGGCACCCATCCCCGCAGATGCAGACCGCCCGCAGGATGCCCCTCGGAGACCACGGGAGACGGAGAGACCCGCACCCTCCAGCATGCGACGCCCGTAGGATGCCCCTCGGAGACCACGGGAGACGGAGAGACCCGAACCCTCCAGCATGCGACGCCCGCAGGATGCCCCTCGGAGACCACGGGAGACGGAGAGACCCGAACCCTCCAGCATGCGACGCCCGCAGGATGCCCCTCGGAGACCACGGGAGACGGAGAGACCCGAACCCTCCAGCATGCGACGCCCGCAGGATGCCCCTCGGAGACCACGGGAGACGGAGAGACCCGAACCCTCCAGCATGCGACGCCCGCAGGATGCCCCTCGGAGACCACAGGAGACGGAGAGACCTGGAGCAACAGGGAGACGACACCCCCGTCACGTGCGGGAGCGACCACCCAGCGATGAGGGGGGCAGCCACAGGCCCCCGTCACATCCAAGCCAGGACACCCCTACCCGGGACACCACTACCCGGGACACCCCTACCCGGGACACCCCTACCCGGGACACCCCTACCCGGGACAGCACTACCCGGGACAGCACTACCCGGGACAGCACTACCCGGGACAGCACTACCCGGGACAGCACTACCCGGGACAGCACTACCCGGGACAGCACTACCCGGGACAGCACTACCCGGGACAGCACTACCCGGGACAGCACTACCCGGGACAGCACTACCCGGGACAGCACTACCCGGGACAGCACTACCCGGGACAGCACTACCCGGGACAGCACTACCCGGGACAGCACTACCCGGGACAGCACTACCCGGGACAGCACTACCCGGGACACCCCCTACCCGGGAAGACGAAATACCGGACAGTGACTCAGAGTGGATGGGTGGAGACGAACCCCCACCCCAAAGTGCCATGGACTCAGAGTGGGACGAAGAGCACGACACAACGCCACTGCTGTCACCAACACCCTCCACCATCGCAGAAACACTCACCACGGTTGGGCACTTTAGTGATGAGGCGTCTGGTACACTCACTGGTGCGCACAACACAGCCGTCCCGGTACAGCAGGTGGAGGTAGGAGCAGCAGAGGGACCGGGCGGTCGGAGGGCAGCCCAGGCCAAGCGAACATCTGCCGCCCAGATGGATCCCGGGTTCCTGCAGTTACCACACCCACACATAGATCCGATGCAACCACCGACACGGAGACGAGCGAATAGGGTGACGGGTGGCTTGCGGCGGCTGCGGTCGCAGGTGGAGGAGTCCACCCACGTCCAGGAGCTGGGAGTGGTCCCGGTCATGCGTGCCACCCAGGCTGACACCGCACGGGTGGCGTCCGCGGTGGAGGCAATGGGTGCGACGGTGTCAGACATGGGGAACGGTTTGCGAGGCCTGGGGCCTTCCGTGCAGGCGGCGTCTGTGGCCCAGGAAATGGCTGCCCTCTCACAGGAGGCCATGAGCCAGTGCCAGCGCCAGATGGCAGAGGCGCTCAACGCCATAGCCCAGTCTCTGCAGGCCATGGCCCAGTCTCAGCAGGCCATCGCTGAGGGCATCGGCGCCAGTGGCCATGTGCGAGCTGGCGTCGCACTGTCGCAGACAGGGTTCGACAACTCCCTGGGCTCCATGGCTGCAAACCTGCAGACCCCTGTCGATACCAGCACGGGCCTCCAGGACTGGCAGCGCCAGATGTCGGGGGCGCGTCGGATGGCCAGTCCGTTCGCATCCCCCACCCATGTAGAGGCCTGGGGGCCATCGGGCACCCCGAGGGAGGAGGAGGTGGTGTGGTCCGTCCCGGCTCCCTCTGTAGGGGAGGTCCCGGTACACCGCGACACCTCGGACTCCCCCCCCTTCCGTCCCAGGTGCATCGGGTGGGCAACGGGCAGGACAGGCTGGCAGCTCGCCATCCCAGTCGCCCGGGCCGCAGCCTGGCCCATCTAGGCCAGGACGCCCCAGGAAACGGCCGCCAAAGGGATCCAGTGTCAGAGGGCAGGAATCACAGGAGTCCACCTCCAGTTCTGCTGTACCGTCTGGGGAGCCACGTAGACGTAGTCAAAGGGCCCGTAAGGCCAAACAATTAGACACTGAGTAAGTTGGCACGGGTGCAGGGCACAGATGAGTTTTAGGCGCTAGGGCACGTGCATGAACTCCTTTGGTTATTAAAGTCAATGTTACACCTACCGAAGCTGCCTTTGTGCTCTGTCCAAAGTGTGCGGGGGTGTCATGTACGTTGAGCGCAAGTGTGTGTGTGAGGGGTGGTCTTACCTCAGCCCCAGGTGAGTCTGCCCCCTTCCCCCTGGGCCGCCATCAACATCCCCCGGGCAGACGACGGGACCGTGCGCTGCAGTGTCACAGCCGCATGCAGGGATGGTCCGGGTGGATGGTGGTACTGTGGCCATGGGTCAGACATAGTCCAACGATGTAGAGCCAGGAGCTCATCGGAGGCGGGTTGTCATCATTCTCCATGGCCTGCGATAGACACGCGTCCACCCGCAACTGGGTGAGCCCGGCCCGTTGTGCCGCCGGTGGATCGGCAATTGGGAGTGGGGGGGTGGTGTGCATGCGGGTGGGGTGTGTGGGGTTGGGGAGGGGGGTGAGGGTGCTGGGTGGGTGGATGGGTGGGGGGTGTGGGTGGTCGGCTGTTGTCATGGTGTGCGGTCTGTGGCCATACTACCCGATTCCCACGCCCATCTAGTCAGTGAAGCGGGCGTCTATCAGTCTGTCCCGTGCCCGCTGGGCCAGCCGGTAACGGTGGACAGCCACCCGTCTGTGTCTACCCCGTCTGCCCTGACCATTGCCCCCATCCCCCTCATCTGGGGAGGACTGGGCCTCTTCCTGCTGCTCCTCCACTCCGCCCTCCTCTGCCTGCGGCACATCGCCCCTCTGCTGGGCTATGTTGTGCAGGACGCAGCACACCACAATGATGCGGCCGACCCTATCTGACCGATACTGGAGGGCGCCCCCAGAGAGGTCCAGGCACCTGAAACGCATCTTCAGCACGCCAAAGCACCTCTTGATCACTCCCCTTGTCGCTACATGGGCATCATTGTAGCGGTTCTCCGCCTCATTGCGTGGCCTCCGTATAGGCGTCATCAGCCACGATCGCAATGGGTAGCCCCTGTCGCCCAGCAACCAGCCCCTCAGCCGGGGATGGCGTCCCTCGTACATGCCGGGGATGGATGACCGCGACAACACGAATGAGTCGTGTACACTGCCTGGGAGACGGGCGCAGACGTGCAGGATCATCATGCGGTGGTCGCAGACCACCTGTACGTTCATCGAATAGGTCCCCTTCCTATTAGTGAACACGGCCCTGTTATCTGCAGGTGGCCGCACGGCGACGTGCATCCCATCGATCGCGCCCTGGACCATGGGGAACCCGGCAACGGCAGAGAAGCCCACGGCCCGGGCATCTTGGCTGGCCCGGTCCACGGGGAAGCGGATGTAGCGGTGCGCCATGGCATAAAGGGCATCTGTCACTGCCCGGATGCACCGATGTCTGCGATATGCCGGACAGGTCCCCACTCGGTGCCTGGAATGACCCCGTTGCATAAAAGTTCAGGGCCACCGTAACCTTGATGGACACGGGGAGAGGGTGTCCCCCGCCAGTGCCACGCGGTGACAGGTGTGCCAGCAGGTGGCAGATGTGTGCCACGGTTTCCCGGCTCATCCGGAGTCTCCTCCTGCATTCCTGGTCCGTGAGGTCCTGGTATGACTGCCGGGGCCGGTACACACGGGGCGCCCTCGGGTGCCTCCGTTGCCGTGGGGCCGCGACGTCCTCCTCCCCCTCCTCGTCCTGTCGGTCAGGTGTCCCTCCAGCCTGGGCGGCTGCCGCCTGCCCCTCTGCGGCAGCCTGCGCCGCCTCTCTGGCACGCTCCTCCTCCTCCTCCTCCTCCTCATCCAGGGCAACATAGACATGAGCGGCTGCCACCACGGCGGCCAACATCACTGGATGGTCTGAAAACATGACGGCCTGGTGGGGGGGGGAGGGGAACGACGACATGTCATCATTGCCCATATCCCCTCCTCCCCCCAGCCAGGTGGCATGGACCGCATGGGTCCAACTGTTGGAGGCTGGCACCTGGCCAGGTGGAGCAACTCATTTGCCCTCCCATCACCCACCCCGGCACGGACCCCCCCCCCAACCTCCACCCCAGCACGGACCCCCCCCCCAACCTCCACCCCGGCACGGACCCCCCCCCAACCTCCACCCCGGCACGGACCCCCCCCCAACCTCCACCCCAGCACGGACCCCCCCCCAACCTCCACCCCGGCACGGACCCCCTCCCCAACCCCCAACCTCCACCCCGGCACGGACCCCCTCCCCAACCCCCAACCTCCACCCCAGCACGGACCCACCCCAACCTCCACCCCAGCACGGACCCCCCCCCAACCTCCACCCCGGCACGGACCCCCTCCCCAACACCCAACCACCCCGGCACGGACCCCCTCCCCAACCTCCACCCCGGCACGGACCCCCTCCCCAACCCCCAACCTCCACCCCAGCACGGACCCCCCCCCCCCAACCTCCACCCCGGCACGGACCCCCTCCCCAACCCCCAACCTCCACCCCGGCACGGACCCCCTCCCCAACCCCCAACCTCCACCCCGGCACGGACCCCCTCCCCAACCCCCAACCTCCACCCCAGCACGGACCCCCCCCAACCTCCACCCCGGCACGGACCCCCTCCACAACCTCCACCCCGGCACGGACCCCCTCCCCAACCCCCAACCTCCACCCCGGCACGGACCCCCCCCCAACCTCCACCCCGGCACGGACCCCCCCCCAACCTCCACCCCGGCACGGACCCCCTCCCCAACCCCCAACCTCCACCCCGGCACGGACCCCCTCCACAACCCCCAACCTCCACCCTGGCACGGACCCCCCCCCAACCTCCACCCCGGCACGGACCCCCTCCCCAACCCCCAACCTCCACCCCGGCACGGACCCCCTCCACAACCCCCAACCTCCACCCCGGCACGGACCCCCTCCCCAACCTCCACCCCGGCACGGACCCCCTCCCCAACCTCCACCCCGGCACGGACCCCCTCCCCAACATCCACCCCGGCACGGACCCCCTCCCCAACCTCCACCCCGGCACGGACCCCCTCCCCAACCCCCAACCTCCACCCCAGCACGGACCCCCCCCCCCCAACCTCCACCCCGGCACGGACCCCCTCCACAACCCCCAACCTCCACCCCGGCACGGACCCCCTCCCGGCACTCCCCCGGAGCCCAGCCTACTCTAACCCCCCCCCCCCCGCCGCACACACACACAAGCCGAGACACACCTCTCCTCAGGCAATCAGTCTGCGGCCACGCCATTTCCTGCCCAGAGCCAACCCCCCAGGCCGTCACTCACCTCCTCGCTGGTCGGCGTGAGCCTGGAGCACCGGGTCACGCCGATGAAAAGGAGGTTTGATTCACGTCGACGTGAACGGTCATCACGTCGACGGGACTTCGGCCCATCCGGAAGGGAGAATATCGGCAGGCCGAAAATTGGCTGCCTTGCGCAGACCAGTGACATTCTCCGCGGCAGCGGCGCCATTAACGCCCCGCCGACTTTTCTCCCTTCGGAGACTTCGGCGGGGGCGGGATTCACGGCGGCCAACGGCCATTCTCCGACCCGGCGGGGGGTCGGAGAATGACGCCCCTGGTATCTCTGTATGCGTACGATTTGTTGTTGTATGTGGCGGACCCGGCGGAGGGGATGCCAGAGATAATGCGGATACTTGGGGAGTTTGGAGAATTTTCAGGATATAAACTGAACATGGGGAAAAGTGAGTTGTTTGTGGTGCATCCAGGGGAGCAGAGCAGAGAAATAGAGGACTTACCGCTGAGGAAGGTAACAAACAAAGAACAAAGAAATGTACAGCACAGGAACAGGCCCTTCGGCCCTCCAAGCCCGTGCCGACCATACTGCCCGACTAAACTACAATCTTCTACACTTCCTGGGTCCGTATCCTTCTATTCCCATCCTATTCATATATTTGTCAAGATGCCCCTTAAATGTCCCTATCGTCCCTGCTTCCACTACCTCCTCCGGTAGTGAGTTCCAGGCACCCACTACCCTCTGCGTAAAAAACTTGCCTCGTACATCTACTCTAAACTTTGCCCCTCTCACCTTAAACCTATGCCCCCTAGTAATTGACCCCTCTACCCTGGGGAAAAGCCTCTGACTATCCACTCTGTCTATGCCCCTCATAATTTTGTATACCTCTATCAGGTCGCCCCTCAACCTCCTTCGTTCCAGTGAGAACAAACCAAGTTTATTCAATCGCTCCTCATAGCTTATGCCCTCCATACCAGGCAACATTCTGGTAAATCTCTTCTGCACCCTCTCTAAAGCCTCCACATCCTTCTGGTAGTGTGGCCTAACTAAGGTTCTATACAGCTGCAACATGACTTGCCAATTCTTATACTCAATGCCCCGGCCAATGAAGGCAAGCATGCCGTATGCCTTCTTGACTACCTTCTCCACCTGTGTTGCCCCTTTCAATGACCTGTGGACCTGTACTCCTAGATCTCTTTGACTTTCAATACTCTTGAGGGTTCTACCATTCACTGTATATTCCCTACCTGCATTAGCCCTTCCAAAATGCATTACCTCACATTTGTCCGGATTAAACTCCATCTGCCATCTCTCCGCCCAAGTCTCCAGACAATCTAAATCCTGCTGTATCCTCAGACAGTCCTCATCGCTATCCGCAATTCCACCAACCTTTGTGTCGTCTGCAAACTTACTAATCAGACCAGTTACATTTTCCTCCAAATCATTTATATATATTACAAAGAGCAAAGGTCCCAGCACTGATCCCTGTGGAACACCACTGGTCACAGCCCTCCAATGAGAAAAGCATCCCTCCAAGGGACTTTCGTTACCTGGGGATCCAGATAGCCAAGAATTGGGGTACATTGCATAGGTTAAATTTAACGCGGTTGGTGGAACAGATGGAGGAGGACTTCAAGAGATGGGACATGGTATCCCTGTCACTGGCAGGGAGGGTGCAGGCGGTTAAAATGGTGGTCCTCCCGAGATTCCTCGGTGTTTCAGTGCCTCCCAGTGGTGATCACGAAGGCTTTTTTCAAAAGGATTGAGAAGAGTATCATGAGTTTTGTGTGGGCCGGGAAGACCCCGAGAGTGAGGAAGGGATTTTTGCAGCGTAGTAGGGATAGGGTGGGGCTAGCACTACCGAGCCTAAGTGAGTACTATTGGGCCGCCAATATTTCAATGGTATGTAAGTGGATGGGAGAAGAGGAGGGAGCGGCGTGGAAGAGATTGGAGAGGGCGTCCTGCAGGGTGACTAGCCTACAGGCTATGGTGACGGTGCCGTTGCCGTTCTCACCGAAGAAATACACCACAAGCCCGGTGGTGGTGGCTACTCTGAAAATTTGGGGGCAGTGGAGACGGCATAGGGGAAAGACGGGAGCCTCGGTGTGGTCCCCGATAAGAAATAACCATAGGTTTGCTCCGGGGAGAATGGATGGGGGATTTGGAACATGGCAAAGAGCAGGAGTAACACAATTGAGAGATCTGTTTGTAGACGTTTGCAAGTCTGGGAGCGCTGACCGAGAAATATGGGTTGCCCCAAGGGAATGCATTCCGGTATATGCAACTGAGGGCTTTTGCGAGGCAACAGGTGAGGGAATTCCCGCAGCTCCCGACGCAGGAGGTGCAGGACAGAGTGATCTCAAAGACATGGGTGGGGGACGGTAAGGTATCAGACATATATAGGGAAATGAGGGACGAGGGGGAGATTATGGTAGATGAGCTGAAAGGGAAATGGGAAGAGCTGGGGGAGGAGATTGAGGAGGGGCGGTGGGCTGATGACCTAAGTAGGGTAAACTCATCGTCCTCGTGTGCCAGGCTAACCCTGATACAATTTAAGGTGTTACACAGGGCGCATATGACTGGAGCACGGCTCAGTAAATTTTTTGGAGTAGAGGATAGGTGTGCGAGATGCTCGAGAAGCCCAGCGAACCACACCCACATGTTCTGGTCATGTCCGGCACTACAGGGGTTTTGGGTGGGGGTGACAAAGGTGCTTTCGAAGGTGGTGGGGGTCCAGGTCGAACCAAGCTGGGGGTTGGCTATATTCGGGGTTGCAGAAGAGCCGGGAGTGCAGGAGGCGAAAGAGGCTGATGGTTTGGCCTTTGCGTCCCTAGTAGCCCGGCGCAGGATACTGTTGATGTGGACGGAAGCCAAGCCCCCGGGTGTGGAGACCTGGATAAATGACATGGCAGGGTTTATAAAGCTGGAACGGATTAAGTTCGTCCTAAGGGGATCGGCTCAAGGGTTCACCATGCGGTGGCAACCGTTCGTCGAATACCTCACAGAAAGATAGAGGGAATGGAAAAGAAGAAGACAGCAGCAGCAACCCAGGGGGGGGAAGAGGGGGAGGAACCAGAAGGACTCTCAGGGATGTTAGTGTATAAGTATAATATGTATAGGTTGTTGTTATAGGTAATTGTATACTGGACTGCTGAATTGTATTTTTGGAGAGTATTTATTTGGGACAAGGCAGTTGCCATTTAGTTTTGTTTTTTAATTTTGATGTTGTTTATATATTATTTATTTCTTGTTTAAAAAACTGGCCATTGTTATTTATATTGTTATATTACTGTGTAAAAGATACACAATGTACTGTTATGGTTGGCCAAAAATTGAATAAAATATATATTTTTTTAAAAAAAAACTTTGTTTTTGGTGCTGAGAGAGGAGTTTTCACATTAAAAAAATAAAAGACTGATTGAATGCTCAAAGAATATAAAAATTACCTTTGATTTGGATTTAATTTCCAGTAGCATATTTGAATCAATTGGCAAGTGAGATGGTTGCATCATTAAACACAGCCAAGATCCCATCCAAGGGCAAGCAGCAGCAACCACGTACTGGACAGGGGCTTTATTCAACAATTCTAACCACACCTAAATACAAGAGACAAAATGCATTAGGCTGGTGTATCAAATACCTTTGAGCCTTGGGCAACCATCTAGGTCAAAAATAGAGATATGTTACAAAATGATTCTGAGCCTCAGTTAATACATATAAATGAGCAGTAACAGGTTCAATATTTGACTTGACTCCAGTCACAAGATACAAATGTCAAAATTGGCGTGACTACTCTCGAGTAATCAATGCATGACCAAAAGCTTCTTTGGAACTTGTTAAATGAATTACCCAAACAATTTTCCATACACTAAAAATAAACTCCATAATTGAAACCAACTTAAATCAGGGTGGCGCAGTGGTTAGCTCTGCTGCCTTAAGGCACCAAGGACCTGGGTTTGACCCCGGCCCGGGTCACTGTCCATGTGGAGTTTGCACATTCTCCCAGTGTCTGCGTGGGTCTCACCCCCACAACCCAAGGATGTGCAGGGTCGGTGGATTAGCCAAATACGCTAAATTGTCCCTTAATTGGAATTTTAAAAAAATTATATAAAAATTAATTGAATAGAAGTATCTAGCAACAAAAGTACCACAAATATGCAAATCTTTTAAAATTACATAATATTTAGCCAATTCTTACACTGACAAACTCTGAATTGAAGAAAAAGGTACCTTTTGAATGAGTTCTAAAATTTCTTGATTGCTTTCCAATATACATGATTGATATATATGCCTCAACACATCTTGTAGAATTGGGGTCAACCACATTACACAGCTCTGAAAAAAAACAATTATTGAACAGATGTTCAACTATTTTTACATCACAAAATGTTTTATTTAAAAATCAATGCAGAAAGGATAACCAGTTGCAGATTCTACACCTCAATATAAAAATACATACTTGATCTTGTGTAGATAGAAGAGTGAACAAAGTTTCCAAAGCTGCTTTCCGAACTGAAGAAATAGTGTGACGTAAAAATGGCCAAACCCGAGGGACCAAAACTGTAAGTGATTGCTGGATGCTGGTAATTAAAAGAAAAGTGCAGTTTATAGGAGAAAAAAAATCTAATG
This sequence comes from Scyliorhinus torazame, assembly GCF_047496885.1. Lineage (NCBI taxonomy): Eukaryota > Metazoa > Chordata > Chondrichthyes > Carcharhiniformes > Scyliorhinidae > Scyliorhinus > Scyliorhinus torazame. The sequence continues at coordinate 132,552,213 of NC_092722.1, forward strand.
TTTTGTGCAGTATATTTAACATCATGTCCAATGTGGAATGCATTTACTGTGACAATATTTACCATATTTAACAGATTGTGAATTTGTGACAGAATTTGTACTTGTAAAGTCTTATAAGTAGCACCACAAGACATTCCCAAAAGATGTAAAACTCAAATATTCAGCGTCCCAATGTGCAATGTTTTGGTGGGATTCAGGACTATTTTTACATTTGACACAAGAGGTTAATACGATGAAAAATAAATTTAAAAAAAACATTTTTTGAGCACTTTGAGCACACACCTGAATGCTATCTGCTGATATTAAATGCGCCATAGTTTCTATTCACTCTCTCCTCATAAATAATCAGCATGGTAGCACAACTGCTTCACAGCTCCAGGGTCCCAGGTTCGATTCCCGGCTTGGGTCACTGCCTGTGTGGAGTTTGCACGTTCTCCCAGTGTGTGCATGGGTTTCCTCCGGGTGCTCCGGTTTCCTCCCACAGTCCAAAGATGTGCAGGTTAGGTGGATTGGCCATGCTAAATTGCCCTTAGTGTTGGGTGGGGTTACTGGGTTATGGGAATAGGGTGAAGGTGTGGGCTTGGGTAGGGTGCTCTTTCCGAGAGTCGCTGCAGACTCGATGGGCCGAATGGCCTCCTTCTGCACTGTAAATTCTATGATAAAGGTTCTCAACCCTGCCATTAGATTTTGCAATTCTCTTCTGCACCCTCTCCTTACTTCGGATTTCTTTCCTCTGAAGGTTGTTAGAATATGGAATTCCCTAACAGAAACAGAGTTGTAAGCAGAATCCATATTGGCGCTTAAACAGGAAGTGAATAAATATTTAGAGAAGAAAACATTTAAATGATGTAGCTGGAATGGTCGCGTTCAGATCTGAAAAATTCTATGATCAATGCCAGGATATCACAAAAGAAAAATGGGGAAATTAGATGGTAAACAAGGGAGGAGAAAAATTACAATTAAAAAAAAAAAATCAAGTAAATTTCAGATAGCACATTTAAAAAAATATATATATAAAATTTAAAGCACCCAATTCTTTCCTTTTTCCAATTAAGGGGCAATTTAGCATGGCCAATCCACCTACCATGCACATCTTTGGGTGAGACCCATACAGAATCATGAGGGGAGATAACATATCTAATACAAATAAAATTTCAGAAGATGCCTCAAGATTATACCATTAAAACCATTCAAGGTATTTTTAAATGGTTACCTGTATTGTCGGATTTGACTATATGTCAACAGTGATGACAACAGGGTCATGATGCTGTTAGTAGAAGCTGTAAGGTCATCCAGCTCCAGAAGAGCATCCCATAAAGTATTGACAATAAAAGGCACCTAGAAATAAGAGATTGAAAAACAAAAATCAGCAAAACATTGGTCATGTTTTCTAGTACATTTCAGCAGAACTGAATAATACTACTGTAAGTAGAAAGGATGCATGCAAACTTTGTTGCCCAAATTAAGAGTGGATGGGACAGAGGTGACAAACAGTGTATTGCCCAAATTAAACATCAATGCCTCCACTGAAAGTATTCTCCACTGAAAGTGAAAATTTTCCAACTCTGGAAGCTGGGGTCTTGCACTGTAGGGATTCTATGGAAGATTGGAGTATATTGGGCAGCATGGTAGCACAGTGGTTAGCACAGTTGCTTCACAGCTCCAGGGTCACAGGTTCTATTCCTGGTTTGGGTCACTGTCTGTGCAGAGTCTGCACGTTCTCCCCATGTCTACGTGGGTTTCTTCCGGGTGCTCCGGTTTCCTCCCATAGTCCAAAGATGTGCAGGTTAGGTGGATTGGCCATGCTAAATTGCCCTCATGTCCAAAAAGGTTGGGTGTGATCCACTGGCTTATGGGGTTACAGGGATAGGGTAGAGGCGAGCGCTTAAGTGGGATGCTCTTTCCCAGGGCCAGTGCAGACTCGCTGGGCTGAATGGCCTCCTTCTGCACTGTAAATTCTATAATCTGTGTCTTTTATAAAATATTTCTTTATTCTCCATTTTTGCATTTTCTTCCAAATTTACACCCACCAACAATAAACAATAATCAGTAATAAACAATAATCAGTAACAAATATGTCAATCCCCATATCGATAACGATCCCATCCTCCCACCAAACCCAGAATATTTGCCCAAATGTTCACATAAACAACTGACAAAAAGGAATCAGGAATCACCCATAGTCACCATTAACACCCCCCCCAAACCCTCCCACCCCCCCCCCCAACTAATATTTGATGTTATCCAGTTCTTAAAAGTGCATAATGAATAATGCTCATGAATTGTAGAACCCCTCCATCCTTCCCCTCAGTTCAAACTTAATCTTCCCAAGAATCAAGAATTCCAACAGATCCCCCCGCCACGCCAGGGCACAGGGTGGAGAGGCTGCTCTCCAATCCATCAGGATCCGCCTTCGGGCGATCAACGAGGCGAAGGCGACAACATCTGCCTCCGCACCCGTTTCCAACCCTGGCTGGTCAGACACCCCGAATATGGCCTCCCGGGGGCCCGGGTCCAGTTTCACGTGCACCACTTTAGAAATCCTAAAAACCTCCTTCCAGTAATCCTCTAGCTTTGGACAGGACCAAAACATATGAGCGTGGTTAATGGCCCCCACGCCCCCCCCCCCCCCCCGCCCGCAACATTCACACACATCTTCTACTCCTTCAACGAATCGGCTCATCCTCGCCCTCGTGAGGTGTGCTCTGTACACCACCTTCAGCTGTATCAGCCCCAACCTCACACACGAGGTGGAGGCATTCACTCTCCGGAGCACTTCACACCAGAACCCCTCCTCCATATCCTCTCCCAACTCTTCTCCCACTTTGCTTTGATCCCTTCCAGCGATGCCTTTTCCTCCTCCAAAATAGCTCCGTAGATCACTGACACTACCCGCTTCTCCAGTCGCCCTGTCGTCAGCACCTCCTCCAGCAATGTGGAGGCCGGCTCCTCTGGGAAGTTCTGCAACTCCTTTCTGGCAAAATCTCAAACCTGCATGTATCTAAACATTTCCCCCTGATCCAGCCCATACTTCGCTTCCAGCTCCTTCAATCCTGCAAACCGACCCCTAAGAAACAAATCCTTCAGTATCTTAATCTCCTTCTCCTCCCATTTCCAAAAATTTCCACCCCACCTCCCTGGCTCAAATCTGTGGTTATGATCTATGTCTTAACATAAAAGTGTTAAGAGTGCTTAAGCAATGTAGGGCTAGTGAACATTGGTCAGTGGTAGCATTCCTCAGATTTATAGGGTTATGGGGTTGAGTCCTTCTCAAGCCAGCACAAGCATGTAGCCATGATTATTTGCCTCCAAATACAAAATGCTTACGGCTGATGATAGTGGGGTGCCCCCTCCCCAGCTCCCATCATGGGTGGAATCTACTGTTCTCACTTGTGTCGAGCTTGGAGATGGAAAGGGTAAGCAGTTAGGTAGGGCGGTGATGTCACCGATCTGTTGTCTTTCCACCTCCGGCGGAATTAAGTTGGAGACAGAAGGACGGCAAGGGTAGACAGGCTCCGGGGAGAACACTGCCCACAACACGTCGCACATGGGGACGGCAGGAACAGGGGCACGTCCGCGTGGCAAGTATGGCTGACCCTACCGGGGTTTTTGGGGGGGGGGGGGGGGGGAAGAGAGGAGGAAACATAGGACAGAACCCCTCTATCAGAATAGGGATTCGAAGATGAAGCGGTGTGTCAATGGTCTGGATATACCAGCTGTGGGGGGAGGAAAAGAGGCAGGGATTTGAAACACCACTGGAACTGGATGAAGCCATGCAGCGCATCAAGTCGTGGAGGGCACCAGGTCCAGATGGATTTCCGGTGGACTTCTGGGGCGGCATGGTGGCACAGTAGTTAGCACTGCTGCCTCGCATCTCTCGAGACCGGGTTCAATTCCGGCCTCAGATGACTGTGTGGAGTTTGCACTTTCTCGCCGTGTCTGCGTGGGTTTCCTCCGGGTGCTCCGGTTTCATCCCACAGTCCAATGATGTGCAGGTTAGATGGATTGGCCAAGCTAAGTTGCCCCTTAGTGTCCAAAAGGTTAGGTGGGGTTACTGGGTTATGGGGATAGGACAAAGGCATGGACTTAAGTAGGCTGCTCTTTCCAGGAGCCGGTGCTGACTTGATGGGTCAAATGGGTTCCTTCTGCACTGTAAATTCTATGATTCCATAAGAAACTAGTCGCAGCACTGGCCCTGCACTTGGGAGGGATGTTCAATGAATCGCTGTCGAGAGAGACCCTGCCACCCATCCTGGCACAGGCCTCAATATTGCTGATCCCGAAAAAAGGCAAAGACCTGACGGAGTGCGGGTCATATAGACCCATCTCACTCCTAAACATGTATGGATAAATGGCACCTGCTATGAATACTTCCGGCTACACAGAGGCACGGATGCCCACTGTCCCCGCTGCTATTTGCCCTGGCAATCGAGCCACTGGCTATCGCCCTTAGAGCGGTGTAGAGACATCCAGAGGGGAGACAGGTATCACAGAGTCTCACTCTACACGGATGACCTGCTCCTTTACATCTCAAACCTTTACAGTCTCACCGCTGTAGACTGGCTGGCAGACCTGGCGGAATTTCTCTACCTGGAGGGCTTCCACAAAGCGTGGGGGCTATTCATCAGCCTTTTCCAAGACCTGTTCGAGGCCAGTAATGACTAGGAAGAGCACGGGAGGAGAAAAGAGAGGGAACCGATGGGAAGCCCAAAGGGAAACACGGGGACAAGGGGGAGGAAGGGAAGGGCCACGCAGCCGCCCCCCCAATAAAAATACTAAGATGTGAAATTAACCACCAACGAGGGGGACACCATGTAAAAACCGGTGTAAATAAGACACTAACTTGTTTGTAAGTGCCGGATACACATGAGCTGTTACTTTGTTAAACTGGGAATCGCCAATAAAAATGTGTTAAAAAAATTACTGTTTACATTTCATCATGATATGGACAGATAATACATATTATTGTTTTACTTCACAGTCTGTTACACGTTCAGTCTTTCTGGCTGGCGCTTTATTCTTGTGGATCTTCTTAGTGTTTGCTGAACTGGTACAGGCTCTTCATGCTCTTTAATATTTGGTGTTTGATTTTGATGTTGTTCATGTGTTGACATATCATCCTCTTGTTGTGTTGATTCCGTATTTTCTTGAGAAGTTCCAGGCCTGTTGTATTCTTGCTCTGGTGGTTGCAGCACAAATGATTGCCATACTTCGAGCAAAGCTCTTCTATTCTGTCTCAAAAGAACACTTTCATCAGTCATAACAAGATGGGAGTTTGGACCTGATGGCCGCAATACCTTTGTCTGTTTAGACCATCCATTGCCTTTGTAGACTTCTACTCTCACCGTATCGTTCGGCTGCAGAGGTGAAGCCTTTTGGCAGACCGATCATCGAATTCCTTCTGCCTCTTTTTCTGAGGTCAATTGTCTTGCTAACGAGTGATTCACGGGCTCAGTAGGAAAACGAGGTAGAGTCGTGCATAGTTAGCAGTTGAGCAGGCGAGAGGCCATTAACTAGCGGTGCCCAACGATAGCTGAGGAGCGCAAGATACATAATCCTCCTGACGACTGTCGCGTGCTTTAAGAGTTGTTTGACAATATGGACTCCCTTTACAGCCTTGCCACCTGACTGAGGGTAATGCGGACTGGGGGTAACATGCCGGAAATTAAGCTGCCGCGCAAATTCTGTCCATTCACAACAGTCAAAGCAAGGACTATTATCGTTCATGACCGCATCCGGAATGTCGTGTCGCCCAAAGATTTCCTTGACATTTAAAAAAAACATTTTATTAAGGAGTTATGGTTTTATAATAACAAAAGACATAAGTACAGGTACAGATACAAACATAGTTCAATGCATAACATACCCCTCCATCTCCCACAGTTCTCGCCTAAGCTAGACCAACATCGTCCAGCTCCCTCCCCTTGCTCCTTAACCCCTTCCCCCGCTTTATCGAATCTGCTGATGGTTCAATTTTCTCCGAAGAAGTCAATAAACGGCTGCCACCTCCGAACGAACCCTAACGATGAACCTTTCAGGGCGAACTTCCAGCCATGTCACTAACCCATACCCCTATTTTCGGGGGCTTCGAATCCCTCCACACGAGTAAGATCTATCTCCGAGCTACCAAGGAGGCAAAGGCCAAAACATCAGCCTCTTTCGCACCCTGGACTCCCGGGTCTTCCGACACTCCAAAAATTGTCATCTCTGGACTTGGAACACCCTCACCTTTAACACCCTGGACATGTCATCTGTAGATCCCTGCCAGAATCGCCAGAGCTTCAGGCATGCCCAAAATATGTGGACATGATTTGCAGGCATTTCTGCACATCGCCGACACCTGTCCGCTACCCCAAAAAATCTGCTCATCAAAAAACCGTCATGTGTGCCTGGTGAACCACCTTAAATTGTATCAGGCTGAGCCTGGCACATGATGAGGACGTATTGACTCTGCTCAGGGCATCCTCCCACAGACTCACCTCTAACTCTTTTCCCAACTCATGTTCCCATTTACGTTTTGTCTCCCGTATCTGGGTTTCCTCCCACTCCATAAATTCTTTGTAAATTTCCAATACCTTGTCCTCCCCCACCCCTGTTCTAGAAACTAACTTGTCCTGTATCACCTGTGGCAGAAGGAGCAGAAAGGTAAGAACCTGCCTTCGCACAAAATCCCTTACCTGGAGATATTGGAACCCATTCCCTCCCGGCAATTCAAACTTCACTTCCAGATCCTCCAGACCGGGAAAGCTTCATCAATAAACAGATTCCCCAGTCTCTCAATACTCGCTCTCTGCCACCTCCAAAACCCTACATCCATCTTCCCCAGCACAAACCAGTGATTACCACAGATTGGAGCCCACACCGACGCTCCCTCTACTCCCATATGCTTCCGCCATTGCCCAGACTCTCAGGGCCGCCACTACCACTGGGCTTGTGGAGTACCAGGCTGACGAGAATGGCAGAGGTGCTGTTACTAATGCCCCCAAACGTGTGCCCTTGCATGATGCCGCCTCCACCCCCTCCCACACCGACCCCTCGCCAATTACCCACTTAATCATGGCTATATTTGCCACAAAGCTCGGCAGTGCCAGCCCTCCCTCCCCTCGGCTCCAGCAACACTTTCTTTACTTGCGGGGTTTTACCCGCCCACACAAACCCAGATATCACCCTGCTCACCCGCTTAAAAAATCCTTGACATTTTTTAAACACACAACCTTTGAACTCAACAATTGTGCTATCTCCGGGTAGTTCGAGAAATAGTCTATGACCAGAAGGTATTCCTTTCCATTGAAATGGAAAAGGTCCATGCCAACCTTCAGCCATGGGGTAATGACTGTCTCGCCTATCTGTTCTGCTTGCGCTGAAATTGTTGGCATGTTTCACAGTTCTCCAGCTCAAGTCCCAGTTGATCCTAGGCCAATAGACTGCCTCCTTGGCTCTCCTCTTGCTCTTTTCCATCCCCAAGTGTCCTACATGCAACTTGCCGAGGATCATTGACCGTAATGTATGTGGAATCACGATCTGCTGATTTTGCAACAGAAATCAATTAATGTCACTTAAATCTGCTCGATTGTTATAGAAATTTGAACATGATCCTTTGGGCCATCTTTCATGGACATATTTTAATCACTTTCTGCAACGTTGGATCCTTTTTGGTTTCTTTGGTAATGACCTTTGATTTGTTGGATAGTCAGAGGCTTTTCCCCAGGGTAGAGGGGTCAATTACTAGGGGGCATAGGTTTAAGGTGAGAGGGGCAAGGTTTAGAGTAGATGTACGAGGCAAGTTTTTTACGCAGAGGGTAGTGGGTGCCTGGAACTCGCTACCGGAGGAGGTGGTGGAAGCAGGGACGATAGTAACATTTAAGGGGCATCTTGACAAATACATGAATAGGATGGGAATAGAGGGATACAGACCCAGGAAGTGTAGAAGATTGTAGTTTAGTCGGGCAGCATGGTCGGCACGGGCTTGGAGGGCCGAAGGGCCTTTTCCTGTGCTGTACATTTCTTTGTTCTTTGTTGTCAGAGACTGGCAGAAACTCTGTCACACATGGACCTGTATGTCCTCATCCAACTGGAGTGGTTACTTAGTGCCGGTAGCTCTGGAAAGCATGTCAGCCACGATAAGATGTTTACCCAGCATGTACACCAATACAAAATCGTACAGCTGAAACTTCATGAACATTCGTTGCAGTCTCGGCGACCATCGCATTAAGATTTCTTTTTATGATGGTGACCAGTCTCCACAATGAAGGTAGGAAGCCCATACACATAATCATGGAACTTTGTCAGCCTATCAATGAGTCTAAGACGCCCTTTTTCAATTTGCGTGTGTCGTCATTCAGTGTTGGACATTGCCCTGGATGCATATGCCGCTGGCAGCCAGTCTGCTTCCAGATTCTGCTGGAGCAGGACCGTCCCTAAGCCTTCCTGTGATGCATCGGTTTTTGTGCTCCTGGTTGGGTCAAAAAACATGAGCACTGGTGCAGTAGTATGCAAAACCTGCAGTGTCTGCCACTCTTGCTTGCTGGACACTGGAATATGTATTTTTTTTTTTGGTCTCCCTCAGAAGTGCTGTTTTGGCTGCCAAGTTGGTGATGAACTTGCCCACAAAATCTATCACGCCTAGCATTCTTAAAATGTATTTTTTATCCATACGGCATGGCATCTGTAGAATTGCCCTTATCTTGTCTTGATCGGGCTGAACCCCTTGTGCGGACAGCTGGTCTCCCAGGAAGGTGATACTATGCACCCCGACTTGACATTTCGTCCTGTTTAATTTCAGACCGTTTTTTCGATACTCTTTAGGATCTTTAGCTTATCCTGTTCGCCCCGTGTTGACCCCCAAATAATGTCATCTACATACACACGGACCCCTGGTGTTCCTTCAATTATATGCTCCATGGCACAATAAAATATCTCTGAAGCCGAGATGATACCAAATGGCATTCGCAAAAACCAATACCTCCTGACAGGTGTGTTGAATGTGCACATGTGGTGCTTTCTTTATCTAGCTTCAATTGCCAGAAGCCTTGTGACGCATCCAATTTGCTGAAACAGGTTTCGCCTGCCATTTCACAAGTTATCACCTCCTATTTTGGTATAGGGTAGTGTTCCCTTGTAATATTGAGATTCAAATCCTTCGGATACGAGAGGCAGCACGGTAGCATTGTGGATAGCACAATTGCTTCACAGCTCCAGAGTCCCAGGTTCGATTCCGGCTTGGGTCACTATCTGTGCGGAGTCTGCACATCCTCCCCGTGTGTGCGTGGGTTTCCTCCGGGTGCTCCGGTTTCCTCCCACAGCCCAAAGATGTGCAGGTTAGGTGGATTGGCCATGATAGATTGCCCTTAGTGTCCAGAATTGTCCTTAGTGTTGGGTGGGGTTACTGGGTTGTGGGGATAGGGTGGAGGTGTTGACCTTGGGTGGGGTGCTCTTTACAAGAGCCGGTGCAGACTCGATGGGCCGAATAGCCTCCTTCTGCACTGTAAATTCTATAAGGATATATGCAGATTCTTAAGTCCCCATTATGCTTCTTTACACAGACCGTGGAATTAACCCAATCGGTAGGGGCTTCAATTCAGTTAATGACACCCAAGGCTCTAACTGTGCCTTTAGTTTATCCCTTAATGGTGCTGGCACGTCTTGGCACATGAATCACAGGCTCTGCATTTCCTTCAACTGAATCGTGTATGTACCAAAACCGTGGAAAATTTCAGGGAAATCATTCAATATGGAGTCTGCAGAGGGATGAAAGCCTGTTGCAGCAAAACAACTGGAAGGTTCTGCAGATAAAGAATGTGAGTGATTATATCATAGCATTGTCCACACTGCAGTCTCATCGGACGAGCCACAGGCTGACTTAGCAGAATTCCTCAAATTGGAATAGATAAATTTCACTATTAGAGGATCGGAGGAAGGCTTCTGCAGTACATGGAGGCAAGTTACCAACCTGTTTGTGACCAGCAACCAATGGCGGGGGGCGCGATTACTGGGAGCCCAATGTTAACCTGCCCCGTAGGTGTGTATATATGTTTACTATGTATTCAGACCTGACCACTTTGCTTTCCATTTTTAATTATTTTGTTTTTTGCAATGTTGTCACAATCAAACGCAAAAGCCAAAAATACTTTTTTTTAAAAAAAAGAATTAAGTTCCAGGCGGGAAGGCCCATGGTCGAGCTTTCTCCCCCCCTCCAATTGAGGTCCTTAAGTGGCCAATTAATGACCACATAGTGGCACATCCCAGGATTGCTGGGATTAACCCAGCACAAGCTGGCCCATCACCATGTGTGTTCTTGACATATAAAACTGTGCTGGTTGTTGATTTTGTCACCTGGGCGGGTTGGGGAGATGCGATATGCCTCGATCAAAGGCATATCGCATTGGCCAGCAGCTCTCGTTAGATTGACTTGCGCACCTGGGGTCTGGAGTCCAGGGGAGCGCTTCCCAGTGGCCTTGCTGATTGGCTTGTCCAGCCACCAGACGAGAGCCCGATGCCACAACAAGAATTTGCTTCATATTTAGCTGAGCTTGACTCGACCACCAATCTGTCCGCAAAAAAATATAATTGTCATGGAAACAATCCTGAGCACCATATGCTAGATGTAAAAATGGTTGTTAATTTTAAATCCAAGATAGATAATTTTATGTTAAGCAAAAATATCAAGGGATATATATGGGCCAAAGGCAGGTATACGGAGTTAGGCCACAGATCAGCCATGATTTCATTGAATGGCAGGACAGGCTCGAGGGGCTGAATGGCCTACTCTTGTTCCTATGTTCTTAAACCCAAACCTGGATGCTGTCCAGGTCTTGCTGCATATGGACCTGGACTGTTTCAGTACCTAAGGAGTGTAAGAGTCCTTCCTGTTTATTTCCTTGGTTCCCATTTCTTTCCTTTTAGTATTTTTGGTCCATGGACCCGTAATCAAATGTGCCTATAAGCAGAGGAGTGCTTGCTTGGAATGAATTGGTTGCATCATGTGCCATTAGGCAGGAAAAAGAAAAGAAAACTATGTACGGTAGGCTACAAAATAAAAGTTTACAGATTTACAATATCGTTCTGGGAGTTTAATTACTACGTAGAAGATCACATTTCCGTCAGGTATGATTCATTTCTGGAAATGTTTGTCTCTTCATATTTATCTCTGTATAGGCCTCTGAATGCCTGCCTGTCTCTTGAAATCCCTATTTCACAACAGGATTAGCATGCATACATTTTGCACTAATCAAAATAGGTGTTAACCAGGAGACTCAACTGATTATTCAAGGCTTTGTTTGCTTTCAAAATTGAACTGAAACATTTCAAACTCAGGAAGGACACACATTCTCCGTTTAATATAATTTCTAATGTTTAGGATTTTTGTATTTCAAGACCAAAAAAACTGCAACATTTGTAAAATCTTTGCTGCACATATGTTCTGCTGTTCATGTCAACCTCTAGTGGCATTATTCACAGGGAGTTGAGACAATTGGACCAGTGAATGTAGATGTAGTTCAGTTCCCATGTTAAATTCATATATATTCAGTTCTTATTTTTAGATGATTTGTTCAAATTCTACTTATAACGAAGTAGCAAAGCATGGAATTTGGGGAATAGAGAAGCAGAATTGGCTACATTGGTGTTTCTTTCCAATATAACTTGTGGAAGTGGATGATGCAAAACTGGGGTACTACAGTACCACCACAAGCAGCAGGATAGAATTACAGATAGATAAATTTATAGTAGCATTTTCAGTAATGTGGAAGTAGGAAAGGTTATGAAAGTATGACTAAACCAAACAACTGGAAGTAAGGTTCTGCAGATAAAGAATGTGTGAGTGAGTATACCAACAGGTTTTTAAAAATCCCTTGAGATATGGGCATCACTGGCTAGGTGAGCGTGGATTGCCCATTCCTAATTGCCCTTGAGAAATTGGGTGCGAGCTGTCTTTTTGAACTGCTGCAGACTACTGGTACAGGTACACCTACAGTACTGCTAGAAAGGGAGTTCCAGGAGTTCAATCCAGTGACAGTAAAGGAACTGCGATATAGATCAAAGTCAGATGGTTTACGACTTTTAGGGGACCTTGCAGGCGGAGGTGTTCTCATGCATCTGCTGCCCTGGTCCTTCTAAGTGCTAGAGGTAGTGGGTTTGGAAGGTGCTGCCAAAGGAGCCTTGGTGAGTTACTGCACTGCATCTTGTAGATCAATGCAGAGTGGCAACACTGTGTACTGTGGTGTAGGGAATAAATATTTACAGTGATGGACAGGGTTGTTGGAGCTGCACTCATCCATACAAATGCAAGATTCGTGCCTTGAAGATGGATGACAAGCTTTGGGGAGTCAGGAGTCGAGTCGCATGCCACAGAATTTACAGTGCAGGAGGCGGCCATTCGGCCCATCGAGTCTGCACCGGCCCTTAGAAAGAGCACCCTACTTAAGCCCAAGCCTCCACCCCATCCCAGTAATCCAACCTACTCTTTTGGACACCAAAGGGCAATTTATCATGGCCAATCCACCTAACCTGCACATCTTTGGACTTTCTCGAAAACCGGTTCCTAAGATTCACTCTGCACTGGCGAGTCAGGTTTCTCATCTCCAAAATACAAAACCCACATTGTTCCAGCAAGCACGCCTCTGCTTATAGGCACATTTGATTATGGGTCCATGGACCAAAAATACTAAAAGGAAAGAAATGGGAACCAAGGAAATAAACAGGAAGGACTTTTACACTCCTTAGGTATTGAAACAGTCCAGGTCCATATGCAACAAGACCTGGACAGCATCCAGGTTTGGGTTTAAGAACATAGGAACAAAAGTAGGCCATTCAGCCCCTCGAACCTGTCCTGCCATTCAATGAAATCATGGCTGATCTGTGGCCTAACTCCGTATACCTGCCTTTGGCCCATATCCCTTGATATTTTTGCTAACATAAAACTATCTATCTTGGATTTAAAATTAACAACCATTTTAGCTTCAGCTGCTGTTTGTGAGAGAAGGCTCCAAACTGTACCATTCTTTGAGTGAAGAAGTGCTTCCTAACATCTTCCCTGAACGGTCCAGCCCTAATTTTTAGGCTATGCCCCCTAGTTTTAGAATCTCTTACCTACCCTGTCTTTCCCTGTTGATATCTTGAATACGTCAAATCAGGTTATCCCTTTTTGTCTAAATTCTAGCAAAAAACAGGCCTAGTCTGTGTAATGATGTGTGGCACGAATGTTACTTGCCAGAGTGCCAGACAATCACCACCTCCAGCAAGGGAGGATGCAAACATCAACCTTTGACGTTCAATGGCATTGCCATCACTGAATCTGCCACTACCAACATCCTGGGGATTGACCAAAAACCGAACTGGACTACTGTGCCTACCAGAACAGGTCAGAGATCTCTTTTGAAAAAAAAATGAATTTAGAGTACCCAATTATTTTTTCCCCCCAATTAAGGGGCAATTTAGTGTGGTCAATCCACCTAACCGGCACATCTTTGGGCTGTGGGAGTGAAACCCACGCAGGCACGGGGAGAATGTGCAAACTCCATACAGACAGTAACCCGGGTCCTCAGCGCTGTAGGCAGCCGTGCTACCACTGTGCCACCCCAGGGTCACAGATCTCTATGAAGTCAGTTCGACTGGCTAACTGGCAACCGGTGGGTTGGCCTGGGACAGTGTAAAGCCTGACAACAGTAAGTGATTGGTTCCTGCCGAGTGATTTTTTTTCCCCGGAGAGAACCTGCCAGGGGCCTCTAGACTCCCAAACGAAGAGGAATGGTGTTTCTCCCTCTGCCTGTTGTTGGTTGCCTGCTGTCTCTGAGAGTCTGCAGTGAAGATCATTACAAATTGAAGGAAAAGAAAGAACCCAACAGAAGGCCTAATCTTGAGAAAGAAACTAACTGAAAGATGGACATCTGAATCAAAGATCCTTATCCTTTTATTTATCTCTGAACCATCTTTTCCCCCCTCTCTATTGTTTGTCTGCATGTGTATAGCGAGCGGGAGGCAGTTAGACAGGGGAGGGGTTGTTACTGGTTAAATTTTACAAACGTGGTGAATGTAGTCAATTTAATTCAACCAAAGCCACGGGTATCAATATAAAATCGAATTTCACCTGTTTTGCAGCTCCTGGTCAAGTGGGGCAGGAATTGACCACGCACTAGCCCAGGGTGTTGTAACAGGAGTTACGAATGATCATTACACAATCATCAGCGAACATCCCCACTTCTGACCTTATGATGGACAGAAGGTATTGATGAAGCAGCTGAAGATGCTTGGGTCTAGGACACCGCCCTGAGGAACTTCTGCAGCAATGTCCTGATATACTAAAAAGAACGCGTACATCAATCAGTGTTAGATTGGCCCGCTGTGTTAATAGTAATTTCAATCACTCTCATTAACTCACCACACAGCCAAAGTGTGCAGTGCGGAGACAACAGACCAGAGATGTCTCAGATTCAATCTCGGAGCTATGTCGAGTTAATCACTTGTACTCAGAACGACATCAAATCTCATTTGTAGCACCCAAGGGGTCAGTTTTCTATGTCCTCATAATCAAACGCTGGCATGTGAAGAGAAATACAGTGTTCAAAGTGTGGTAGCTCCTGAGGAATGTAGCCCAAGACTTTATAATCTAAAAACATGTTTCTAAGTCATTCAGCTTCACGTTTTCTTTTTTAAGGCTTGCTTCTAATTTCTTTTAAATAAATTTTGAGTACCCAATTTATTTTTTCCAATTAAGGGCAATTTAGCGTGGCCAATCCACCTACCCTGCACATCTTTAGGTTGTGGGGGCGACAACCACGCAAACACGGGGAGAATGCGCAAACTCCACACGGACAAGGCTTGCTTCTAACTTAAGAATATGCACCACTGATGGAAGATTCTGAACTAACCTCAGATGCTTGAAGTTGTACAAGGTTTTCCACGACTGGAACAAGTGCAGCTGCTGCTACCGCACGGACATCATCATCCAAGTCCTGAAGGCCATCAATTATAGTAGGAAGGACTTTTGGTAACAATGTCTCAATCAAGTCCTACAACAAAATACAAATTATTTACTTTGATCATGTTGCATGAACAAAAATTTGTAAAGTGTAGATAAAATGTTTAAATTATTAAAATTTATTTCCAAATTAGTGCAGCAAATTTTGTAGAAGCCAGATAAAGTGTTACAACTTACTTGTCGAACTGCCAAAGCATATTTTATTCCTAGAAGTCCACCATGTCTCACTTCCCACTGTTCCTGTGCCAGCAATTTTAATAAAACAACCACCGTTCCATGTACCCCTCTCTCATTCATGTACTTCAATACAACTCCAAGTGTTTGAGCACAAGTTTCCCGAACGGGTGCCACAACCTTCAAGGCAAAAAAGATTCATAAATTTCTATACATTTTTCTTTTGCCCTCCTTATCCATTTAAGCCCATATAGCTAGTTATATTATCCTTCATCAATGCAAAGTCTGAGATGGCTGAACCCAAGAACATTTGCTCAGACAACCTGCTAGATGATGTAAAAGCAAATTACTGTGGATGCGGGAATCTGAAACAAATAGAAAATGCTGGACAATCTCAGCAGGTCTGACAGCATCTGTGGAGAGAAAGAACAGAGGTAATGTTGCGAGTCTAGATGACTCTTTGACAAAGTCATCCAGACTCGAAAAATTAGCTCAATTCTCTCTCCACAGATGCTGCCAGATCTGTTGAGATTGTCCAGCATTTGCTATTTTTGTTTTTGCTAGATGATGTGTTTGACTAGAAAGGGAATAGCACCCTCCCTGAACAATTAAATGTAGGAATTCAATCTCTAAAGCACAATTATAATGTGCAACTGATCTGAGCAGTAGGCTTGCAGTCTGGAATCCATTGTAGCTGCAAGGCTACATTTCTTGCTCTGAATATACAAGTCATAATCCATGGCCAGCATTTTTGATGTCAAATTTAAATTGAAGTTAAAATGATTTAAAACTGAAAAGGATTGTGGGCTTCCAAATGTAAAACATCCCAGTAATCAAGATTAATTTGAAAGGAACTCTTTTACGCAGTGCATAATTTAGGATGTAAAGTTTGCATGTCTGGCATTTACAATATTTCACAAGTACTTAGAACTTTACTCAGTATGCAGTTTTTTTAAGCGTGTGCAGTAATGAAGTCAGGCAATGGTCAAATGGAGTTCTCAGCCTTCTGCTGAATTTTGTCAGATGACAGTCTTCAATGATGTGTGTCAGTGATTGGGGTGTACCACAGCTGCAGTCTGGGTTCCCTGCAAGGCCCCACTTGAGCGAATTTGCTGCACAAAGGCCTTGGCAGTGCGGAAATGATTGAGGAGTGCCCAATGTTGGTGTGGCAGGTTGAAGCCAGGTGACTGGGCTGTGGGATTGGTCATTAGGATGTGTTTTTTTAATGGTGGTATCGGTTCCATTCCTGCTGCTGTAGGCCCTCTGCTATTATTCCCTGGCATGTTGATCTTTGCGACTCAGGCTGATTTGATGGGAGGCGGGCAGCAAGTGGATTGGCAAGGACCTTGTGTAGTGGCAGGCTTACAGGCACTAATCGACTGAGCAATGATTTATGAGAAATAACCAATATAAAAACTGATTCGACATTGCTACTTCTAAAAATTACAGATTTAGCAATGCTCAAGTCTTTCAGAAATTCACTTGTAAAATAGTTATGGACATTGCTGCTTTTACGAATCTGCCCTTCCCTCCCACCTAAAAATAACTCACATACTTCATCAGATACAAAATCTCCAAATCTGTCCAGTGCAAAAACACAAAGTAGACGAATAGCCAAGTCCTCTAGCCATTCCTGGTGCTGTTGCTCAATCTGAAAAATACAAAGTTAAAATCTAATGTACACTTCATACATAAGCTAGAGCAAGTGTCTTCTGGCCCACATATGGATGCATCACAGAACCTTGTGCATGGGCATACATATATTGACCATTAATTTGCACAGATCTCATGTTGTCAATAAAATAAGGCCTTGTTGCTCTCATTAGGATTTAATCCACCAACTTTAAATAAATAGCCTTTCAAAACCATTGGCATACAAAATTCTAGTAGAACACATTAATTAATGGGAATCATGAACACAATTGGATCAAGTTATTGGAGCTTCAAGAGCTGGATATGGCCTTAGAGAAGACTGGACAATCATGATATGGCCTTAGAGAAGACTGGACAATCATGTTCTCGGGGGGGTGTTTGCTAGTGCAGTTGGGGAGGGTTTAAACTAATGTGCCAGGGGGATGGGAACCGATGTAGGAAGTCAGTGGGGACAGAAACAAAAGGCAGGAAGGGAGAGTGTGTAAAGCATGACCAGAGAAAGCAGGGCAGAGAGCAAGGAAGGTCTACATTAAACTGCATTTATTTCAATGCAAGGGGCCTGACGGGCAAAGCGGATGAACTCAGGGCATGGACGGGCACATGGGACTGGGATATTATAGCTATGACTGAAACATGGCTAAGGGAGGGGCAGGACTGGCAGCTCAATGTTCCGGGGTACAGATGCTATAGAAAGGATAGAACAGGAGGTAAGAGAGGAGGGGGTGTGGCGTTTTTGATTAGGGAGAACATCACAGCAGTACTTAGAGGGGATATATCCGAGGGTTCGCCCACTGAGTCTATATGGGTGGAACTGAAAAATAAGAAGGGAGAGATCACCTTGGTAGGACTGTACTACAGGCCCCCAAATAGTCAGCGGGAAATTGAGGAGCAAATATGTAAGGAGATTACAGATAGCTGCAAGAATAATAGGGTGGTAGTAGTAGGGGACTTTAACTTTCCCAACATTGACTGGGACAGCCATAGCATTAGGGGCTTGGATGGAGGGAAATTTGTTGAGTGTATTCAGGAGGAATTTCTCATTCAGTATGTGGATGGACCGACTAGAGAGGGGGCAAAACTTGACCTCGTCTTGGGAAATAAGGAAGGGCAAGTGACAGAAGTGCTAGTGAGGGATCACTTTGGGACAAGTGACCATAATTCCATTAGTTTTAAGATAGCTATGGAGAATGATAGGTCTGGCCCAAGAGT
Source organism: Scyliorhinus torazame (assembly GCF_047496885.1). NCBI lineage: Eukaryota > Metazoa > Chordata > Chondrichthyes > Carcharhiniformes > Scyliorhinidae > Scyliorhinus > Scyliorhinus torazame. The sequence goes on from NC_092722.1 coordinate 132,570,223, forward strand.
TAAAATTCTTAATTGGGGCAAGGCCAATTTTGATGGTATCAGACAGGAACTTGCAGAGGTAGATTGGGGGAGACTATTGGCAGACAAAGGGACGGCTGGTAAATGGGAGGCTTTTAAAAATGTGTTAACCAGGGTGCAGGGTAAGCACATTCCCTTTAGAGTGAAGGGCAAGGCTGGTAGAAGTAGGGAACCCTGGATGACTCGAGATATTGAGACTCTGGTCAAAAAGAAGAAGGAGGCATATGACGTACATAAGCAACTGGGATCAAGTAGATCCCTTGAAGAGTATAGAGATTGTCGAAATAGAGTTAAGAGGGAAATCAGGAGGGCAAAAAGGGGACATGAAATTGCTTTGGCAAATAATGCAAGGGAGAATCCAAAGAGATTCTACAGATACATAAAGGGGAAAAGAGTAACTAGGGACAGAGTAGGGCCTCTTAAGGATCAACAAGGGCATCTATGTGCAGAGCCACAAGAGTTGGGTGAGATCCTGAATGAATATTTGTTATCGGTATTCACGGTGGAGAAAGGCATGGATGTTAGGAAACTAAGGGAAATAAATAGTGATGTCTTGAGAAGTGTGCATATTACAGACGAGGAGGTGCTGGAAGTCTTAAAGCGCATCAAGGTAGATAAATCCCCGGGACCTGATGAAATGTATCCCAGGATGTTGTGGGAGGCTAGGGAGGAAATTGCGGGTCCCCTAACCGAGATATTTGAATCATCGGCAGCCACAGGTGAGGTGCCTGAAGATTGGAGAGTGGCGAATGTTGTGCCCTTGTTTAAGAAGGGCAGCAGGGAAAAGCCTGGGAACTACAGACCGGTGAGCCTAACGTCTGTAGTAGGTAAGTTGCTAGAAGGTATTCTGAGAGACAGGATCTACAAGCATTTAGAGAGGCAAGGACTGATTCGGGGCAGTCAGCATGGCTTTGTGCGTGGAAAATCATGTCTCACAAATTTGATTGAGTTTTTTGAGGGAGTGACCAAGAAGGTAGATGAGGGCAGTGCAGTAGACGTTGTCAACATGGACTTTAGCAAAGCCTTTGACAAGGTACCGCATGGTAGGTTGTTGCAGAAGGTTAAAGCTCACGGGATCCAGGGTGAGGTTGCCAATTGGATTCAAAATTGGCTGGACGACAGAAGGCAGAGGGTGGTTGTAGATGGTTGTTTTTCAAACTGGAGGCCTGTGACCAGTGGTGTGCCTCAGGGATCGGTGCTGGGTCCACTGTTATTTGTGATTTATATTAATGATTTGGATGAGAATTTAGGAGGCATGGTTAGTAAGTTTGCAGATGACACCAAGATTGGTGGCACAGTGGATAGTGAAGAAGGTTATCTAGGATTGCAACGGGATCTTGATCAATTAGGCCAGTGGGCCGACGAATGGCAGATGGAGTTTAATTTAGATAAATGTGAGGTGATGCATTTTGGCAGATCGAATCAGGCCAGGACCTACTCAGTTAATGGTATGGCGTTGGGGAGAGTTATAGAACAAAGAGATCTAGGAGTACAGGTTCATAGCTCCTTGAAGGTGGAGTCGCAGGTGGACAGGGTGGTGAAGAAGGCATTCGGCATGCTTGGTTTCATTGGTCAGAACATTGAATATAGGAGTTGGGACGTCTTGTTGAAGTTGTACAAGACATTGGTACGGCCACACTTGGAATACTGTGTGCAGTTCTGGTCACCCTATTATAGAAAGGATATTATTAAACTAGAAAGAGTGCAGAAAAGATTTACTAGGATGTTGCCGGGACTTGATGGTTTGAGTTATAAGGAGAGGCTGGATAGACTGGGACTTTTTTCCCTGGAGCGTAGGAGGCTTAGGGGTGATCTTATAGAGGTCTATAAAATAATGAGGGGCATAGATAAGGTAGATAGTCAACATCTTTTCCCAAAGGTAGGGGAGTCTAAAACTAGAGGGCATAGGTTTAAGGTGAGAGGGGAGAGATTCAGAAGGGCCCAGAGGGGCAATTTCTTCACTCAGAGGGTAGTGAGTGTCTGGAATGGGCTGCCAGAGGTAGTAGTAGAGGCGGGTACAATTGTGTCTTTCAAAAAGCATTTAGATGGTTACATGGGTAAGATGGGTATAGAGGGTTATGGGCCAAGTGCGGGCAACTGGGACTAGCTTAATGGTAAAAACTGGGCGGCATGGACTGGTTGGGCCGAAGGGCCTGTTTCCATGCTGTAAACTTCTATGATTCTTCTATGAACCCCAACCAAAACAAGTCAACTTGAGAACAATTATATTTCTAAGCTACCGTAAAAGAATAAAAAAGCACATCCAGCTGTTATATGGGTCTTATGTGTACACATATAGAGGGAGTTCCCATAATTTGCTAAGAAGGTTCTAGTTCTAGGCTCTGCTATCAGAGATAGAGCAGCTGAGGAAAGACGCACAGAGATCCAGACAGAGAACCATATCCAGGGTGTATGTTGGCTAAGGCTAGAGAAAGTGGTGGTCGTCGGGTGCACAATACCAAATTGAATTTTCGACAGAGATATTAAATATGAATGTATCAGAGGACAGAACAAGTGTAAGTTACAGTGGTTGGAAGTAATGGGCAAGTAGGGCTCTGTGGGGATAATAGTTTTAGACAATTTGATGTTATGGGAGCTGGTTGTCAGCAAGTCAACGAGTGTTTTTAGAAAAGTTACGTATGACAAGAGATGAAAAAGGCATGGATATGGGTTTTGCCAGAAGTTAAAACAAAGTAGAGACAGAGGCAGAAATATTATAAAGAGTATTCATGTTTAATAGAAATGTGCTACAGATGCAATAACAAGCTTTACTGAACAGAAAATTGAATTCATTGATTTACTGGGTAATGAAGCCTCAAATCCTTCGAAGCTCTGGAGAGTCCACCAAGTCCTAAAGCTCAACTCAATGATAGCTAATTGGAATTTTGCATGCTTCATTTACCCAGAAATCTACCTGCATTCGTAAATCCCTGCTGCATCTATTTTAAATCATTCTTTAGGGGGGGTTCCATTGCAAATTAAAGCTTCATTTAAGAATTTTGATACCCTGTGCACCTTATTTCATGTGGGATTCATTAATTAAATCATGCAGAGAAACAAAGAGGGTGTTCAATTGAGCTGGCTCTACTCTCAGAAGTGGAGTAGATATGGGGAGATGCAAAGGACTTTGTCACCAAGGGGAAAGTGGATGCATTTTCTCTACGATAACCTTGAGAGAACCAACACCACATTAAATTTTAGTCTGAGGCTAGTAGAACACATGCTAGCTTACAGAGAGGGCATAAACCTACAAATGTTTCTGATATACATATGCTTTCCCCTCCCTGTACTTCCTAGCAAAATGGCAGGAAGCACCAATAGATTTGTTTGTTGAAATCTGCAAGAGTCAAATATTGTATTCTCTTGGCTAACAGACTAGCACTTACATGCATACCAAAGTAAAATTATTTTAAAATTCATATGATAAGACAATATTTGAAACATAATTCTCAAAAATAAAATGTGGCAGATAAGTGAGGCAGTGCTCAAACAGCCATGCCCATGACTCGAGAACAAAGTAATGAGAATTCCCTACCCTTCCACGTCCCCTCCATCAGAGTCAGCATCTCACACTGCCTCAGCTGGACACAGCATGGAATCCAATTATAATGTAGTGAGAAGCCACTTAAAAAGTACAGGGGCCTTCAACCGGGTTCAATTCCAGCCTTGGGTGACTGTCTGTGTGGAGTTTGTATGTTTTCTGTGTGTTTGTGTGGGTTTCCTCCAGGTGCTCCGGTTTCCTCCCACAGTTCAAAGATGTACAGGTTAGGTGGATTGGCCATGCTAAATTGTCCCATAATGTCCAAAAGGTGGGGTTACTGGATTATGGGTTAGGGAGGGCGCATGTGCCTAGATAGGGTGCTCTTTCAGAGGGTCGGTGCAGACCTGATGGACCGAATGGCCTCCTTCTGCACTGTAGGGATTCTATGATTCTATGAAAATAAAACTTTTTCGACAAGGTTTGATTCAGATCACATTCTCGCACAGCATCTCAAAATACTTTACAATTTATTAGCAGGACTTAGATTAGATTCATTGTCACTTGTACTAAGATACAATAAAAAGTATTGTTCTGTGTGCAGTCCAGGCAGCCTCATACATGAAAAACATAGGACATACAATAAATACATGATGTAAATACATAGACATCGGGTGAAGCAATGGAATATAGTGCTACAACTGTAGAGAAGATGCGAAGATGAGAGAGAGCGCACGTTAGACAGACAGACACCAGGGTTAATTAAACAGCTGGAAGGATTCGAGAAATAGGTTATCCATGAGGTCCAAGAGATGAAAAGTTAAAGGTGTTATGCATGTACATTTATAATAAGAGGTTATGGTAGTTTGGAGTTACAAATAAATAGCGTGGATCTGAAATTTGCATTGTGAGAAAGTTGGGAAATTAGTTTTTCAGCTAATTTCAAAAAGGGAGTTCAGAGGTGACAGAAACATTTGAATCTTACATGGGTTCCATGAGTAAATAGGGGAAGGTATATTACATTTTACTAACCCAAAAGTAGAGGCAAATTATAAAACATTAAATATTTGTATATTTCTAGAAGTTGAATTCAAAGAGGGATTTAAGGGCAATGAAAGTTGGGATAAAAGGGGGAAAATATATTTAAGGAAAGGGATGTTGAGTTGCTGTGGGGGAAAGCCCCAAAGACCAGATCCTTTGGGTGGGATGCAGAGAAAGTTTTGAATTGGAGGCAGCCACTTGGTGCTAAGCCAAGAGAGTCCTTGGTTTAAGAAACTGGAATTCTGAAAGGAGATTCAGAAATAAGCTGAGTGGAAGCGTCTCAAAGGTCGTGACAACAATTCATTGTCTTGGGCAATATTTACTGGATTTTTATGATTAACATCTATAACAGGTTGTTGGCAAAAATATAGTTTTACTTTTGTACCTTTGGTTAAACATGGTTTTTGGGGGTTCGGCAAGATTTTTTAGCAATTTGACTTTAACTTGCGTGCTCAAGTTTTTTAAAACTTTTTACTATTTTAATTTCTAAAATTCTAAAGGTGTTACTGGAGTTTGAGGTCAGTTGCTCTTCCTCCTTGTTTTTACAATTTAAAATAAAGGTTCATGATCAGTGAGACAGTCTTCACTCTGTGGTCTGGCTTGCTCAGCAATATCGTCAGCTTGGTTGTAACAATATTTGGAGAGGAATGTGGGGACAAATCGGATTGTTCGTCAAAAGAGCCAGTACAAACACGGCTACCTTCTGTGCTGTACTATCCTATGATTCTATTCTATGAAACGGAAAACAAGAGTGAGGTCCATGTAAAGATGCTTGAAGAAACCCATTACCCACATCTCCAGAATTTTAAAAATATTAATTTGACCCCACTACTTTGGCTTCCAGCTATTGCTCTCAATGAAACTGGATTCCTTTTAAAAATAAAAAAGATGCATGGGATTAGGGAACAATGTTCAACAGTTTCTGCAAAATCCACATACAAAACAATCAGCTCATTTCCTTTATATATGTATACATATTTGGTTTCCTCCAGTTTCAGTTAATGAAATATTATTTGCTTTTTATAATTTCATACTTACGATAGCCGTGCTTTTCTACATGCACTAATTGAATCCGTTATAGACTCATAATTCAGCCAAAATCAGGTGAAGACTTTGTTGCTCATAATTTTGTTACTTTCTACTTTCTTGAACAGAGAGATAGGGCTGGATTCTCCAGGCCCAACCATGTGTTTCTTGGCAGCGGGATTCTCTACTGCTGCTGCTCATCCATTGGATTTCCCATTGAAGTCACTCCACGTCGTTGGGAAACCAGTGAGCTGGGGTGCGCTACCAGCAGGAACAGAGAATTTCAACGGCCGGAGAATTCCTGCCATAATATTCACAAGCCCAGTCCTTTAATAAATTCTATTTTCAAAGGTGTTTTAGAAATTGTGGTCTATACTTTTGCCCCCATGCCCCCCTAATATCACTCAGTATTTTGGCTTGTGTACTATCCGAATCTGGTGGCTTTTGTACCTTGTAGGCACATATAATAATCTTTGTCACAAGTAGGCTTACATTAACACTGCAATGATGTTACTGTGAAAAGCCTCTAGTCGCCACATTTCTGTTCGGGTACACAGAGGGAGAATTCAGAATGTCTAAATGACCTAACAGCACGTCTTTCGGGACTTGTAGGAGGAAACCGGAGCACCCGGAGGAAACCCACGCAGACACAGGGAGAACATGCAGACTCCCAGACAGTGACCCAAGCCGGGAATCGAACCTGGGACACTGGCGCTGTGAAGCAACAGTGCTACCCACTGTGCTATTGTGTTGACATTGAGTCATACCGCAGGAATTACAATAAATAAATACATTGCCCTCAACAAACATGCTGATACTTCGATTAATGGGGCAACTTGGGGCTGCATTGAAAGACACCGAGGGCCCCAGCATAGTCCAGTGGATTCAAGGAGGCCACATCCCCCCCTTTTTAAAAAACTAAACTAGCTGCAGAACCATCACAGAAAAACTGCCGCAAATATACACACTGAAAAGTGTGTAAAATATCCCAGTTTTAACGTTCACAAACTGGCTCCAACACTGGATGAGCAGAAAAACACCATACCCTAGCTTTCGCTGATAACCAAGACTAAACTAGACAATGCACAACCATAGTTTAAACTTGAGAACAAGATGAGCTTTCGACCACATATCCACACCATCACAAAGACTGCCTATTTTCACCCCTGTATAATGACCAACTTCATGCTTGCTCACCAATTTCATGCTTGCTCAGCTCATCTCATGCATGCCTTTAATACCTCTAGACTTGACTATTCCAATACACTTCTGACTTATCGCCAACATTCTGCCCTTCGTAAATTAGAGATCATCCGAAACTCTGCTATGTCCTTACTTGCACCAATGTTTTGTTCAACTATCACCCTAAGCAGGAGGACCTTAATTGAATCAAACAATGCCTTGATTTTAAAATTCTGATCTTTGTTTTCAAATTTTTACCCATCACCATCTCTGTAATCTCCTCCAGACCTACAAATCAAAGAGGAATCTTTGCTCATCTAATTCTGAACTCCTGGGCATTCCCAATTTTAATTCGTCCATTGGTGGCTGTGCCTTCTGCTGCCTCGCCCCAAGTTCTGGAACTCCCTCCCAAAACCTCTCTGAAGCGGCAGCACGGTAGCGCTGCCCGTATGGAGTTTGCACATTTTTCCCATGTTTGCTTAGGTCTCACCCCCACAGCCCAAAAGATGTGCAGGATAGATGGATTGCCCACGCTAAATTGCCCCTTAATTGGAAAAAAAAAAAAGAATTGGGTACTGTAAATGTTTCTTTGTTTTTTAAACCAGTCTGAAGAGCCATCACTTTCGTCCTTTAAGATGCTCCTTAAAACAGACCGATTTGCCCAAGGTTGTGGCATGTGTCTGAATATCTCCTATTGTGGCTTAGTGTCTAATCTAAATCACTCATATGCATTGCCTTGGGATGTTTTATGACATTAAAGGCACTATACAAGCTGTTGTTAGTGGGTACTAATTGGTGGACATAAACGTTACAGAAAGCAGTTTCCTTACATTTAGCACTTCTAGTCTGAATTCAAAATCTCAAGCGGTCATGGTTGAAGTGTTAATGCAGACCTCTGGGATTGTAGTCCAGTAATATAGTCGAGTAATATAGCCGTAGCAAGTATCTTCCTGGTCCCCTGGGCCAGATGGGATTTACAATGAGGCAATCTGGGGAGAGGTCAGGAACAGGGGGCAATTACACAGTGTTGGGGGTTTATTACAGGCTCCCCAATTGCCAGCGAGAGATACAGGAGCAGATAGGTAGAGAAATTTTGGATAGGTGCAAAAGTAAGTTGTTGTGGTATGGGATTTTAACTTTCCCTATATTGACTGGGACTCACTTAGTGCTAGGGGCTTGGATGGAGTAGAGTTTGTAAGGTGTATCCAAGAAGGCTTCTTGATGCAATATGTATATAGTCCAACTAGGAAAAGAGCAGTACTGGACCTGATTTTGGGGAATGAGCCTGGACAGGTGATTGAGGTTTCAATAGGGGAACATTTTGGGAGTAGTGACCACAATTCCCAAGTTTCAGGGTACTTTTGGATAGGGATGAGGCACGTTAAGGTGCTAAACTGGGGAAAGGCAAATTATGATATGTGGGAGTCTTTCAAGCGACAGTTGATTAGGATTCAGGAAAGTCACGTTCCTGAGAGAATGAAGAATAAGTGTGGGAAGTTTAGGGAGCCTTGGATAATGAAGGATATTGGTAAGGCTGCACTTGGAATATTGTGCATAATTCTGATTGTCACACTACCAGAAGGATGTGGAGGCTTTGGAGAGGGTGCAGAGGAGGTTTACCAGGATGTTGCCTGGTCTGCAGGGTGTTAGCTATGCAGAGATGCTGAATAGATTCGGACTGTTTTCATTAGAATGACGGAAGTTATGGGGTGACCTGATAGAGGTCTCCAAGATTATGACGGACATGGATAGAGTGGATGGGCAGGCACTCTTTCCCAGGGTGGAGGGGTCAGTCACCAGTGGGCATAGGTTTAAAGTCCAGGAGATGTGGGAGGCAGTTCTTTTTTGTTTTTTTACACAGAGGGTGGAGTGTGCCTGGAACGCATTGCCAGGGGAGATTGTGGAAGCAGATACGGCGTTCAAAACGCATCTCGACAAATACAAGGACAGGATGGGTATAGAGGGATTCGGCACTAGGAAGTGCGGTGGGTTTTGACCAAAGCTGGTATCATGACCGGTACAGGCTTCGAAGGCTGAAGGGCCTGTTCTTGCGCTGTATTGTTCTTTGTTCTCTTTGGTCTTTGAACCTGTCCAAAATGCCTGTGGTACCTGCCCATGTAACTGACTGCATTCCAGAAACTAATCCATTGATGGAAAGTTCATTCTGAGAAGATGTTAGAGGTACTATATAACTGTAGGTTCATTATTATTTAAGAAAACAAAGCAAGCAAATGAAAAAAATTACAAGTTAACTTGTTCTGGCGGCATTTTGATTTAATTTGAGCAATAAATATTGGTCAACATAACTCCTTCTGGTAATACCATGAGATCTTTTCTATACACCTGAGAAAGCAGACATGCCATTTGACAGAACCTAATCATTCATAGGTGTATAATCTTGTATAGCAATTCAATGCACTGAGAAGTCATAGTGCACCAAAAAAAAGTTGAGAAAAATCGCAAGTCATATCTACAATGTTTTACCTCTTCTAAAGTGCTGTCTCCAATTTTACCTCCACTTTTCCCATGAGCCTTCAATATCTCCCTTAGACCAGTTCCTGCACCATGACGAACCTAACAGCAAAAATAAATAAACGTACAAAAGATCAAACTGTTCATTTGAACAAAATATAGCTCAGATACAATGCTGCCCAATCACATTACCTACAAGTTTCTAAAATTTAACTGGGTACAATGAATATTCACAAAAACTCACTTCAAATTCACACAAAATGAAAAAAGGTAGACTTTTTAGAAAACACAAATACACTTGGAATACTAGTTCCTGGAAGCTATTAAATCAGCACACAAAGTTGGTGAAAGACAAGAGACAAAACGGAGCTGGGTAACTGTACTCAAAAAAAACTTATACTAGACTCCAAAACAAAGGTCTACATGAGAATAAATTCAACGACCCCTCATGTGAAAATTCTGGTCACTGACATGCTCTTCCTTGAAGATGCAATAACACTTGTACAAAATCTACTGCATGCATTGTTTTCATGGTTTTAATACTATTGTCCTACTGCATGCATTTCAAATAGTTTTCATGGTTATAATATTGTTCTAATCGTTAGGAAAAGAAAGGTGGTTTTAAGGAATGTATATTTGTATTGGTAAACATTAGAAATAAGGTATAGTTTTAAGCAGGTTTAATTTAATATTTCTGTGCCTGGAAGGGTAAAAACCCGTAGTTAGATTTGTGCTGGACAAAAATGTTTATATGTTGGGGGGTTGGTTTCAATTCCCACTTGAATTCCAAAAGTAAATAGAAGTAAGTCAATGCTTAGCAATAGGAGGCCACTTTCCAGTGGGAATGTCTTTCCTTTGTTCTTAAACTGGAAGCCAGGGCAGTTGGAGACAGGACCTTGGGGAATGAACATCTCTCAACTCTGCCAGAAGAATGGACAGACCCCGGGAGCTGCAAAGAGGCAGGCTTCCTAATATACAAAAATTTAAGACTGCTGATGTTAAGAGAACAGAGACCAATGTATTGTTCAGAAGAATTCAAGGAAGAATAAATCAAGTGTTCAGAGTTCAAGAGAAAATTGCAGTAACCAGATTTAAAGTGGGCTTGTTTAGCACAGGGCTGAAGAGCTGGCTTTTAAAGCAGACCAAGGCAGGCCAGCAGCACGGTTCAATTCCCGTACCAGCCTCTTCAAACAGGCGCCGGAATGTGGCGACTAGGGGCTTTTCACAGTAGCTTCATTTGAAGCCTACTTGTGACAATAAGCGATTTTCATTTCAAAGTAGGGTAGCAGCCTTCAAAAGGTAAATCAAACATCTGATGCCATTTTAATAATCTGGGAATTGAGAGTTAAAGCAATTGTTAGCAGTTTCCACAGCAGTCAAGACAAAATAAATCCTAAACGATTTGGTGTACAATCCTGGACTGGATTCGCAGTGAAGTGGAATTTTTGTTTAAAAGTGTTATTGGAAAACCAGGTCTGGATTTCAGAATGCAAATTGCCAGGGGAAAGCATAACAATGAGAGAAGATTTTGATGCGTGCTTTTCGGAGTAGTGTTTGGAAACTTTCACGCAACTATCATTTGGGGGGTGGGGGATTCTCAGAAGACATCCACAAACATTTACTTGGGCTTCAGTGGATGGTGTGTTTGCCCACTGTCATCTTTTGTGTTTGAAAGGTAATGAGACCTTTATAGAGAAGATATACTTTGTAATCTGTGTTAACCCTAAAACAATGTTGTTAAAATCGGGGTTTCATGTTTAATATAGGTTTCTTGCATGTTGTTAAAATTTATTTGCTGTCCTGTGACTCGGTTACTCCACGTTTTATAAAAAAATAAGAAAAAGTTACGGTCTATTTAGCCAGGGTTCCATTCTGGGATCTTGTCGTCCAGATATATCAACTGGAATTGTAACGTAACATTCAGCCTCAAAGCCTTGCATTTTGTACAATGAAGTTGGCAGCTTAGAGGAAATGTAAAGATGTGTAATTGCCCCCCTGACATGGGTTTGCTCAGTGTTGGTAGACCATAATGCCGTTGATCTATTCTACCACATGAAATTGACATATGGGTGTTACAGAAGTGATAAGAGAGGAATGATGGAAGGTTAGGAAGAACTTATAAATTCTGCAAAAAAATCCCTGGACATGAAAAGTAGACATTTCTTTTCTTCATTTTATTATATAATACACTTCATGGAGTCCTATTCTATTTCAATTTTAAAACATGATCACTGGATAACATACTACTCCAGTTTACATTTTATAAACAAGGGCACCTGCACTTTTACTGACATGACACAAACAATCTTGATTTCTCAGGAGGTACATAACTTGTAAACAGCATTTTCTGCAACCCATTTTAGCATGTTGCACCTGCTTCATCAGGGAATTTATTACTTGGGAATCTGGTGGTGCCTCTTTCCATAACCACCACAGAAAAAGCACTCTACGATTCACTATAATTGTGTACTTAGTGACCTATATTTGAATGATAGCAAGTAATATTAGCACAGCATTTAACCACAAATATACTTGCAACACTTGTAAGCAAGGGTTCCTTACCTCCCATGAAGGGTTGAAAAGGTCGTTGCAAAGTTCTTCACAAAAGCTTTCCAATGGCCATTCATTTGACTAAGTGGAAAAATTGTTTGTTAATACACAGCACTGATGTTCCTTCACATGCTAGAATGATTAAATTGTTAAATGCATCAAAGTGCAGCATAGTGGCACAGTGGTTAGCACTGCTGCCTCACAGGACTGAGGACCCAGGTTCGATCCCAGCTCTGGGTCACTATCGTGTGAAGTTTACACATTCTCCCAGTGTCTGCACGGGTCTCACTCCCACAACCCAAAAAGATGTGTAGGGTTAAGACCATAAGACATAGGAGCAGAATTAGGCCACTCGGCCCATCGAGTCTGCTCCACCATTCAATCATGGCTGATATTTTCTCATCCCCATTCTCCTGACTTCCCCCCCATAACCCCTGATCCCCTTATTAATCAAGAACCTATCTATCTCTGTCTTAAAGACACTCAGTGATTTGGCCTCCACAGCCTTCTGCGGCAAAGAGTTCCACAGATTCACCACCCCCTGTCTGAAGAAATTCCTCCTCATCTCTGTTTTAAAGGATCGTCCCCTTAGTCTGAGATGATGTCCTCTGGTTCTAGTTGTTCCTACAGTGTTTACACATTCTCCCAGTGTCTGCGTGGGTCTCACCCCCACGACCCAAAGCTGTGCAAGGTAGGTGGATTGGCCACACTAAATTGCCCCTTAATTGGAAAAAAAGAATTGGGTCCTCTAAATTTATTTTTTTAAATGCATCAATTATTTGTAGAATATCATAAGCACTAACAAATGATTACATTAGTTAAACCGTTTCAGTTCATAGATATTTTAAAAACACTTCCTTTTTTTCTGGCACAGTAACCCAGACAAGAAATCAGAGACAATGTGGAAAACATTGTCTGTTCAGCAAAAATCAGGGGCGAGATTCTCCGACCCCCCGCCAGGTCGGGGAATCGCTGGGGGCTGGCGTGAACCCCGCCCCCGCCGGTTGCTGAATTCTCCGGCACCGGATATTCAGCGGGGGCGGGAATCGCGCTGCGCCAGTTGGCGGGCCACCCCACGCGATTCTCCGGCCCTGATGGGCCGAAGTCCCGCCGCTAAAATGCCTGTCCCGCCGGCGTAGATTTAACCACCTACGTTACCGGCGGGACAAGGCGGTGCGGGCGGGCTCCAGGGTCCTGGGGGGGGGGGCGCGGGGCGATCTGGCCCCGGGGGGTGCCCACACGATCGGGGCCCACCGATCCGCAGGCGGGCCTGTGCCGTGGGGGCACTCTTTCCCTTCCGCCTTCGCCACGGTCTGCACCATGGCGGAGGCGGAAGAGACTCCCTCCACTGTGCATGCACGGGAATGCCGTCAGCAGCCGCTAACGCTCCCGCGCATTCGCCGCCCGGAGATGTAATTTCCGCGCCAGCTGGCGGGGCACCAAAGGCCTTTTCCGCCAGCTGGCGGGGCGGAAATTCGTCCGGCGCGGGCCTAGCCCCTTAAGGTTGGGGCTCGACCCCCAAAGATGCGGAGCATTCCGCTCCTTTGGGGCGGCGCGATGCCCGACTGATTTGCGCCATTTTGGGCGCCAGTCGGCGGACATCGTGTCGATATCGGAGAATTTCGCCCATTATCACCTCATCTAATTTTGAATTACACAGCATATCCTCACCTCATCAAACAACGAAGAATTGTCAAGTACATTGTCAATCAACACCTTCGATTCAGTTGCTGGTTGCTCAATTACAACATTTGTAAGTTTCCTGCGCTTTTCCTCTGGTTCGCCATCAATATTATCATTGCTATAAAACATGAAATAGCAAAGCTATTTTTAAAACTACACTAGGCATGACTCATTTTAGGATTTATTTATTAAAGCTAAATTCAGTTAAGGCAAATGACTGTATTTTCAGCAGCACAAATTCTTTTCTGGGCTATTACAGTCACACTTTTAAACTAAAACACAGAAAAAGTCTACAGCAAAAGAAGCTGGAAAATATATTGTCTTCATGAAACTACCTTTAAATACAAAAGAAAATGGAAATGTTTAGTGAATGGGTGCAGTTTTCACAAACTATTTTGAGGCTGATTAAGTTGACAATTTTACCATGCCTGCTCAAGACAAGGGAACAGTACCTGGATAATTATTCAACAGAATTCTGAAATGCAACATCCATGTGGGATCAATGTAAAGCCAACATGTTATTCTTAGTTATGCAAAAGGATCAAGTGGTTACCATGTTACTAAAAATAATTATAGATATTGACCAAACATTGTGGTGGTAATATCATTACTCTTCTGAAACTGACGGCAACTTCTGAAATCCACATATAGATATTTAATTTCAGGAATTCAGAAGCTTCCATCAATGTGTCTACGCATCTCCATACTGTTGCGACTCCCAGACTGCAATCAAGTAGGAATCATTGAACTGATGAGAACTTCCACTTCTACTCTAGAAGTCTCATTGTACACACCTTGAAAAAATTATAAGATGCATGTGGTGGAACTGTGCTTAAATGACAGCGAAAACAGCGCCGGAGGAGAGAGTCGGGACAGTGCTGGTAGAGGTGAGTGCACAAAAGGTGTGGCAGGAGTGCCTTTAGTCACGGAGTGCTGATTGGAACAGAGTACATCTGAGTTTAGGTGAGTGACTGAGTTCGGGTGAGTGGCCAGAGAGGGCTGTGTTTTTGTTGGTATTCGGGTTTATCCTTGAGGTTCTATAAAGAAAAATAAAAAATATATATTTAAAATAATTAACTAATTGAATATGGCTGGACAGGTGATGTGCTGTTGCTGCATGATGATGGAACTGGTGGATCCCATTGAGACCGTCAGTGACCACATCTGCAGCACGTGTTGGCTGCTCGAGGAATTTCGGCTCAGAATTGATGAGCTGGAGACCGAGCTGCACACACTGCGGCACATCAGGGAGGGGGAACATTACCTGGACGCTTTGTTTCAGGAGGCAGTCACAACCGGTAGAATAAGTTCTGTTAATTCGGACAGTGGTCAGGGACAGAGTGGTGTGACTGCAAGGGAGGCAGGTAGGGGGATCCTGAGTTTAGGAGTTGAGGAGCCTCAGCCCTTGACCTTGTCCAACAGGTATGAGGTACTTGCTCCCTGTGTGGATGAGGAAGAGGGCTGTAGGGAGGATGCATTGACTGACCACTGCACCGTGGTACAGGAAACCATTCAAGAGGGGGGAGCAAAAAGACAAGTGGTAGTTGTAGGGGATTCTATAATTAGGGGGATTGATGGCATCCTTTGTAAGCCAGATCAAGAGTCCCGCATGGTATGTTGCCTGCCCGGTGCCAGGGTGAGGGACATCTCTGATCAGCTTGAAAGGATTTTGGAGAGGGAGGGGGAGGATCCAGTTGTTGTGGTCCACGTTGGGACTAACAACATAGGTAACACTAGGAAAGAGGACCTGTTTGGGGATTATCAAACACTAGGGACTAAATTAAAGAGCAGGTCCTCCAGGGTTATAATCTCTGGATTACTACCCGAGCCATGTGCCAATTGGCATAGGGTTGAGAAAATTAGAGAAGTTAACACGTGGCTAAAGGAGTGGTGCGGGAAAGAGGGATTCCATTTCATGGGGCATTGGCATCAGTACTGGGGCAGGAGGGACCTGTACCGTTGGGACGGTCTTCACCTGAACCATTCTGGGACCAGTGTTCGAGCGAATAGGATAAATAGGTTGGTCACAAGGACTTTAAACTAGCAAGTTGGTGGGGGGGGGGGGGGGGGAAAAGAGAGAGAGAGAGAGAGAGAGAGAGAGAGAGAGAGAGAGAGAGAGAGAGAGAGAGAGAGAGAGAGAGAGAGAGAGAGAAGGGAAATGTAAAGCTATGGACAGTATAATGGTTAATGGAGATCAAGGCAGCAGGTTACGTGACAGGTTATTATGTAGAGATATGGGTTCAAAGTCAAGGAAAATTAGGAGAAAGGGTAAGAGGAAAAATAAATTGCGAAAAGTTACTGATCAATGTGTTAGGATTCATAACAAAGACATAAAAAACAGCACAAGTGTACTTTACCTGAATGCTCGTAGTATACGAAACAAGGTAAATGAGTTGATGGCGCAAATCATCGTGAATGACTATGATTTAGTGGCCATTACTGAAACATGGTTAAAAGATGGTCACGACTGGGAGTTAAATATCCAAGGGTATCAGACTATACGAAAGGATAGAATGGACGGTAAGGGCGGTGGTGTAGCTTTGTTGTTTAAGGATGGCATCCGGGCAATAGTAAGGGATGATATTGGTGCTATGGAGGACAAGGTTGAATCAATTTGGATGGAAATCAGGAATAGTAAGGCGAAAAGGTCACTGATAGGAGTAGTCTATAGGCCACCAAATAGTAACAGGATGGTAGGGCAGGCAATAAGCAAAGAAATAACGGATGCATATAGAAATGGTACAGCGGTTATCATGGGAGATTTTAATCTGCATATCGATTGGTTTAACCAGGTTGGTAAAGGCAGCCTTGAGGAGGAGTTTATAGAATGTGCCCGGGATAATTTCCTGGAACAGTATGTAATGGAACCTACAAGGGAACAAGCGGTCCTAGATCTGGTCCTGTGTAATGAGGCAGGATTGATTAATGATCTCATAGTTCGGGATCCTCTTGGAAGGAGCGACCACAATATGGTGGAATTTAAAATACAGTTGGAGGATGACAAGGTAAAATCAAACACTAGTGTTTTGTGCTTAAACAAAGGCGATTACAATGGGATGAGAGAAGAACTAGTTAAGGTAGACTGGGAGCAAAGACTTCATGGTAAAGCAGTTGAGGAACAGTGGAGAACCTTCCGAGCGATCTTTCAGTGTTCAGAAAAGGTTCATACCGACAAAAAAGAAAGACGGTAGAAAGGGGAAAAATCGACCTTGGATATCTAAGGAGGTGAGGGAGAGAATCAAATTGAAGGAAAAAACATACAAAGTGGCAAAAATTAGTGGGAGACTAGAGGACTGGGAAGTCTTTAGGGGACAACAGAAAGCTACTAAAAAAGCCATAAAGAAGAGTAAGGTAGACTATGAAAGTAAACTGGCTCAGAACATAAAAGCAGATAGTAAAAGCTTCTACAAATATATAAGACAAAAAAGACTGGCTAAGGTAAATATTGGTCCTTTGGAAGATGAGAAGGGAGATTTAATAATAGGAGACGGGGAAATGGCTGAGGAGCTGAACAGATTTTTTGGGTCAGTCTTCACAGTGGAGGACACAAATAACATGACAGTGACTGATGGAAATAAGGATATGATAGGTGAGGACCTTGAGATGATTGTAATCACTAAGGAGGCAGTATTGGACAAGCTAATGGGGCTAAAAGTAGACAAGTCTCCTGGCCCTGATGGGATGCATCCCAGAGTGTTAAAAGAGATGGCTAGGGAAATTGTAAACGCACTAGTGATAATTTATCAAAATTCACCAGACTCTGGGGTGGTCCCAGAGGATTGGAAAGTAGCAAACGTGACACCACTGTTTAAAAAAGGAGGTCGGCAGAAAGCGGATAATTATAGGCCGGTAAGCTTAACTTCGGTTGTAGGGAAAATGCTGGAATCTATCATTAAGGAGGAAATAGCGGAGCACCTGGAGGGAAATTATCCCATTGGGCAGACGCAGCATGGGTTCACAAAGGGTAGGTCGTGTCTGACTAATTTGGTAGAATTTTGAGGCCGTTACCAGTGCAGTAGATAACGGGGAGCCAATGGATGTGGTATATCTGGATTTCCAGAAAGCTTTTGACAAGGTGCCACACAAAAGGTTGCTGCATAAACTAAAGATGCATGGCATTGAGGGTAAAGTGGTAGCATGGGTAGAGGATTGGTTAACTAACAGAAAGCAGAGAGTGGTGATAAATGGGTGTTTCTCTGGTTGGCAACCTGTAACTAGTGGGGTCCCTCAAGGATCAGTGTTGGGCCCGCAGTTGTTCACAATTTACATAGACTATTTGGAGTTGGGGACCAAGTGCAATGTGGCAAAGTTTGCAGACAACACTAAGATGAGTGGTAAAGCAAAATGGGCAGAGGATACCGGAAGTCTGCAGAAGGATTTGGATAGGTTAGGTGAATGGGCTAGGGTCTGGCAGATGGAATTCAATGTTGCCAAGTGTGAGGCTATCCATTTTGGGAGGAATAACAGGAGAATGGATTATTATTTAAACGGTAAGATGTTAAAACATGCTGCTGTGCAGAGGGACCTGGGTGTGCTGGTGCACGAGTCGCAAAAAGTTGGTGTGCAGGTGCAACAGGTGATTAAGAAGGCTAATCGAGTTTTGTCTTTCATTGCTAGAGGGATGGAGTTCAAGACTAGTGAGGTTATGCTGCAATTTTATAGGGTGTTGGTGAGGCCGCATCTGGAGTATGGTGTTCAGTTTTGGTCTCCTTACCTGAGAAAGGACATATTGGCACTGGAGGGAGTGCAGAGGAGATTCACTAGGTTGATCCCAGAGTTGAGGGGATTAGATTATGACGAGAGGTTGAGTAGACTGGGACTGTACTCATTGGAGTTTAGAAGGATGCGGGGGGATCTTATTGAGACATATAAAATTATGAAGGGAATAGATAGGATAGATGTGGGCAGGTTGTTTCCACTGGTCGGGGAAAGCAGAACTAGGGGGCATAGCCTCAAAATAAGGGGAGGTAGATTTAGGACAGAGTGTAGGAGGAACTTCTTCACCCAAAGGGTTGTGAATCTCTGGAATTCCTTGCCCAGTGAAGCAGTTGAGGCTCCTTCTTTAAACTTTAAGAAAAAGATAGATGCCTTTCTAAAGAATAAAGGGATTTGGGGATATGGTGTACGGGCCGGAGAGTGGAGCTGAGTCCACAAAGATCAGCCATGATCTCATTAAATGGCGGAGCAGGCTCAAGGGGCCAGATGGCCTACTCCTGTTCCTAGTTCTTATGTTCTTATGACATGCCAAGTTCATAATTACTGTCAAATAGCTTCACTGGCTCAGAAAGAGTAATTTTACATTTGTGGAGCTCGATTATAATAAAGCCACATTAAAGGTATATTTTAATTTATGATATTTTAGCTTTTACTTTAATCCCATGTTTGTCCCAATGATTTGTTTGCCGTAAATGTTAAACTAAAGGTGAAGAATAATCAGTTGATTTTAGTTTCTGGCTTGCTGTCTGAGAGGATATTTCAAAGTGATTGGCTGTTTTTCCCTGTTTAATAACATCACTGTTGCTGGATACCTGGAGACCCCTTGATGTTACACCATATTTTCTATTATCCCCAACTCCAATGTGATGCCTACACTAAATATATTGTTCCTTGCCCTTCCTTTTCAGCATTTTAAAATTTGAAATTTACTTCGAATTTTACAATGCAGATAAAAAAAACTGTTTTACCGAAACTTAAGAATTGATATTTCTAAAATAACATCCAGTCAGCAAAAAATGTTATAAACTTAAATGTGGTCTAAAACAAGGTCTATGGCATTATTGTCTGTTTCTAACTCTTAACAATTTAGAAACAGAAGCAAGTGGGTAGCACTGTTGCTTCACAGCTCCAGGGTCCGAGGTTCAATTCCCAGCTTGAGTCACTGTCTGTGCAGAGTCTGCACGTTCTCCCTGTGTCTGCGTGGGTTTCCTCCGGGTGCTCCGGTTTCCTCCCAAAAGACGTGCTGTTAGGTAATTTGGACATTCTGAGTTCTCCCGGTGTACCCAAACAGGCGCCAAAATGTGGTGACTAGGGGATTTTCACAGTAACTTCATTGCAGTGTAAATGCAAGCATACTTGTGACAATAAAGATTATTATTATTATTATTATTATTATAAGTAGAAATTTGCTCATACCATTTTTCATTGTTTGCATTTCCTTCTACTGTGTCTCTGGATCGCTGTTTAGCGAACAGCTTAGCCATCCTCTTTGCTTTATTCTTCTGCCGGTTGCTCATACCAGGCTGAAATTCAGCTTCGATCAGATCAGCTGCTTGAACAAGCTTAAAAAAAAACAGCTCAGGTCATGATTACAATACACATAGCTTGCAAATAAAGCTTTATATTTAAATAGATACTTCTTAAGATTATTGGCTTTTATTTTGTATTTAAAAAGTCAGGCTTTAAAGATTGGTAGCCTATAGATATGATCTCTTAATAACAAACAAAAGGGTCAGAATTTTCCAGTCATTCACACCGGCAGATCTTTACTGGTCCCGCCAACGGTGCACCCCCGCCATGGGTTTCCCAGCGGTGAGGGATGCATTCAACAGGAAACCCCATTATAATGGTGGGAGCAGATGATCCCGCCGTTCGCCAGTGGCGGCGGCCTGTTTCGTTGGAAAATCCTGCCCAAGGTCTTTTAAATAAAGGTAAAGATTACATTGACATGATAGTGTTAAATCATCTCTAAATAATCAAACTATTTTGTCCCATTGGGCCATATAAGTTGAATAAAATGAAGATCTGGATTTAAAATGAACAGATTTGTATTATTAGTTGATCAGAGGACAGCTGCAGAAATTGAAAGCTCCCCTAATGCCTCAAGGTCTGAGGCACAACCAGGCTAAGCTGTAAAGTTTCCAGTTTTAATCTTGAGCATTGTGACTGTAGCCCATCTCAGACAGGGCAGTGGTAGATAGGCTATTATTGAGCAAGGGCTAAAAGCAACAAGTCAATCAGGCATCCTCGCCCATCACTGCTGCCCAGCAACATTAAGCCCTTCTGGAAAATGTGCAAATATGGATGTCAAATAGGAACAATATAGCTGCTACATTTCCCCCGAGTTGAATAGCAATTCCACCCAAAGTTGAAATTCGTAAGCAGCTACTTGTGGGTGAATAATGATACCATTATTTTATTTGCATTTTCCCACCATGTTTTACAATACTATACTCCAGGAATAAGTAAAGAACTCAAAAAAGTTACTGCCAACTTGGATTTATTTTCCCTCAAGAGGCCTCTAATGTTAAGTAATACATACAGTATAGATTACGTCATGCAGGATTATATCATGCAGCTTGCCCTCTTGGCACTTTCAAAGTTTTCTTCTTCAAAAATAAATAACTGCATTACTGTAGAAAATCTAATTTGTTATGACCACTTCCTTAGCTTCAATTCCAATAGGATGATACTTTTTGGCAATTTTATATTAGTTCAAATTTACTCCCCAAGACCAGTGGTCTTACAAAAATTGCAAAACCCAAATTCCATTGCACTTGTGTAGAGCAAAGCAGGTTAGGTTAGATAGAGCTCGAATGTAAACTTCTGGCATTCAGTGTTGTGATCTCAATGTCAAGGCTGTATCCAAAATATTATCTCAACTAAAAGGGACATTAGAAGAGAACACTACACAAAGCATTTTTTGGCAAATGGAAAACATATTTGTACTTCAGGACAATCTCAAAGTGACCACAGAGAGATATCATATAGAATCATAGAATTTACAGTGCAGGAGGCCACTCAGCCCATCGAGTCTGCACCGGCTCTTGGAAAGAGCACCCTACATAAGCCCCATGCCTCCACCCTATCCCCTTTATCCCCGCAACTCAGTAACCCCACCAAACCTTTTTGGGACACGAAGGGCAATTTAGCATGGCCAATCCACCTAACCTGCACATCTTTGGACTGTGGGAGGAAACCGGAGCACCCGGAGGAAACCCATGCAGACACAGGGAGAACGTGCAGACTCTGCAAAGACAGTGACCCAAGCCAGGAATTGAACCTGGCACCCTGGAGCTGTGAAGCAACAGTGCTAACCACTGTGCTACTGTGCCGCCCACAAAGTTGAGAAGGCGGGGCCTTCACGAATAACCTCAGCTGGTACAGGAATTGAACCCGCGCTGCTGGCCTTACTCAGCATCACGAACCAGCTGTCCAGCCAACTTGAGCTAAACCGGCCCATAAAGGAGAACAATAACTTTCATCCTTTCAAGAAAAATACCTCTCTAACCTTGTGTCCCATGACTCAAGGATAATTTGTAACTATGAAATTAACAGACTCTGAATGCGAAGTACTTTTAATTTTTAAAAAAATATACCCCACTGGGAGCCTCATAATTGAAGGCGGAATGGCAAGAATTTATTTCAACAGTATGTATATGACACCCAGGGAAGCAATATATTCTTTCATATACTTTATAGCATTAAAGCCATTTGATCTCAAGGCAGAGTAAACAGTTTTCAGAGGATGGGTATTATCAGTTCCACTTATCAGAGTTAATTACGTCAGGTGGTACAATTTCCAAAGCTCCTGGGAAAACGGTTATAAATGAAGATTTCTATTTACATTAAAAGATAAACTGAACATAGTGACTGAGGATGTACACAAACTTTGAATATTGGGTTTGCCATCATCAACAAGCATTTTATGAATGCTTTGGGTGCAGAAGCAAGCCACAAATGCGATATAAATTACTGCCACACATGTCTAGAGAGTCAGGATTGAAGGCGCTAGCAACAGCGCCGCTCCCAACGAAATACTCGGGAGTCCAGTAGTAATAGCTTTGTTGAGAATTTGGAGGCAGTTTCGCCAGAATTTCGGGAGAACCATAGATTTGAGCCAGAGAAGTGGGATGGAAATTTTCAGAGATGGGAGGAGAAAGGAATTAGGACACTCAAAGATTTATTTCTTGGGAGTCAGTTTGCAGGATTGAAGGAGCTGGGAGCGAAGGATGGGCTGGAGCAGGGGAAAATATTTCAATACATGAAGGTTCGAGACTTTGCCAGAAAGGAGATTATGAGCTTCCCAGTAGAGCTGGCCTCCACATTGCTGGAGGAGGTGCCGAGACAGGGGGACGAAGAAGGGGAGTGTTGGCAGTTTATGGGGCTATTTTGGAAGAGGAGGAGGCACCGCTGGAAGGGATCAAGGCAAAGTGGGAGGAAGAATTAGGAGAGGTATGGAGGGCGGGGGGGGTTCTGGTGCGAGGCGCTCCGGAGGATGAATACCTCCACCTCGCGCGCGGCGTTGGGGCTGATACAGCTGAAGGTGGTATATGGAGCACACCTCACAAGGGAGAGGATGAACAGGCTCTTTAAGGGGGTAGAAGATGTGTATGAACGTTGCGAGGGGGGTGGGCGCAAAGCACGTTCATATGTTTTGGTCCTGTCCAAAATTACTGGAAGGAGGTTTTTGGGGTAATCTCTGAAGTGTTGCATGTGAAACTGGACCCGGGCCCTCAGGAGGTCATATTCGGGGTGTTAGACCAGCAGGGGTTGGAAAAGGGTGTGGAGGCAGATGTTGTAGCCTTCGCCTCGTTGATCACCCGAAGACGGATCCTGTTGGGATGGAGATCAACCTCTCCACCCTGTGCCCTGGCGTGGCGGGGGGGCCTGCTGGAATTCTTTACTCAAGACGGTCAAATTTGAACTGAGGGGAAGGATGGAGCGGTTCTACAATTCATGGGCATTATTCATTATGCACTTTCGAGAATTGAATTCCATCGAACATTTGGGGGGGGGGGGGGCGTGGATGGACTGTATGTGTTGATGGTGACTATGGGCGTTTCCCAATTCCTTTTTGTTATTTGTTTATGTTAACATGTGGGCTAATGTTTGGGGGTTTCGTGGGAGGATGGGATCGTTGTTATTGATATGGGGATTGACATTGCATTCGTTACTGTTTATTGTTGGTGTCCTGATACACAAATGAGCCAACACAGCTGTAGATGGTACAACTTGATTTTATTATATTTACTAACAGATGCAACTAAGTACGTTCGCTACCAACTTGGGTACGTTCGCTACCAGCTAACCTATGGACCTAGCCCTATCACTAATGTTGGTGAGGCACTCAGCACATGGTCTATGTCTGAGTGTCACGCTGCAAGCTCTGTGTCCCGAGCTGTCTCCTACCAGAATGAGCGGGAACTCTCGTGTTCCCCCTTTCATAGCGCTTGTGCTCTTACTAGTGATTGGCTGCGATGTTGTGTGTGTACTGGTTGGTCCAAATGCCTGTCCATCAGTGCGTGTGTGATTGCACCATGATATGCTGATCTGGATATCATGACAGTTGGTGGGTGTAAATTTGGGGAAAAATGTGAAAAAGGAGAATAAAAATATTTTAAAAAAAAAAATTACACCATGTCATTTGAAAAAATGAAAATCGCTTATTGTCACGAGTAGGCTTCAATGAAGTTACTGTGAAAAGCCCCTAGTCGCCACATTGCAGTGCCTGTTCGGGGAGGCTGGTACGGGAATCAAACCGTGCTGCTGGCCTGCCTTGGTCTGCTTTAAAAGCCAGCGATTTAGCCCAGTGTGCTAAACCAGCCCCAAGTTGCATTTGAAAGCAACTTTAGTTGAAAACCAAATTCCAAAAGCTTCATTCACCAAAAGTTTCAAACTGCATACTTGTAGATTAAGATAATGTTGGAAAAGGACTTCCGGTTGCAGCGATGCACTGCTAAGCCGCAAGTTTCGGCAGCTCCCGTTCTAACGGACTTTTGGGCTCTTTTCGGGAGCCCCAAAGGAAATTTTTTCAGACCAAACCCAGTGTGGGGTGACGAAGGAAGGTCCCCCCCCCCCGGGTGTGTATGGAAAGGACTGGTGGTAGTGGCCAGATTGCGAAGGATCCTCTGGAGCAGCGGCAGAGAAGAGAAGAAGCAAGATGGCGGCGGATGGAGCCCAGACGGCATGGGGCCCAGACCAGCAGGAATTCCTCCGACGGTGTGTGGAGGAACTAAAGAAGGAGGTGCTGGCGCCGATGTTATTGGCAATCGATGGGCTAAAAGAAACACAAAAGGCCCAGGTGATAGAGGTCCGTGGGGTGAAGGCAAAGGCAGCCGAAAACGAGGATGAGATACAGGGCCTTGTGGTAAAAATGGAGACGCATGAGGCGCTGCATAAGAGGTGTATCGAAAGGCTCGAAGTCCTGCCGAACAGCTCGAGGAGGAAGAACCTCCGGATTCTGGGTCTCCCCGAAGGAATGGAGGGAGCTGACGTTGGGGCTTATGTGAGCACGATGCTCCATACGCTAATGGGAGCTGAGCCCCCCTCGGGCCCCTTGGAGGTGGAAGGGGCTCACCGGGTCCTTGTGGTGAGATTTCACCGCTTCACTGACAGAGAGGCTGTCTTGAGCTGGGCCAAGAAGGTACGGAGTAGCAGGTGGGAGAATGCGGTGATACGAGTGTATCAGGACTGGAGCGCGGAGGTGGCGAGAAGGAGGGTGAGCTTTAATCGGGCCAAGGCAGTGCTTCACAGGAAGAAAATAAAATTTGGGATGCTGCAGCCGGCGCGATTGTGGGTCACGCACCAGGGCAAGCACTACTACTTTGAAACGTCGGATGAGGCATGGACCTTCATCCAAGAAGAGAAACTGGACCAGAACTGAGGGACTGATGTTGGGGGGGGGGAAGACAACGAGGTTGATGTACAGAAGTGTAAAGTGGGGAATGGGAGGTTTATAGTATCGAGACGATAGACGGGGATTGTTTCTCCTCTTGATGGGGGGGACACTGAGAAATGTGGCCGCCGGTGGAAAAAGGGACTGAGAGGGGGGGGGGGGGGAATGGGGGAGCTGCGCCCTGGGGGCGGTGCCAATCCAGGAAAGCGCGGGGTTTTTCCCGCGCTAGGGAGATGATGGCAGGAAGATAGGCGCAGGAAGGAAGAGAGTTCCACGCACAGGGGGGGGTGGGGGGGGTCAAGGAGAGAACAGGGGAAGCCGGGGTCAGTTAGAGTTAGCTGACTTTCGGAAGCATCATGGGGGGAGTAACCATGCTAGATGGGGATCTAGTGGGGGTGGGGGGTGGGGATCAACTGGGTTGCTGCTGCTGGGTGCGAGTGGGAGCTGGCAAGAGAAGAGGTGGTCGGGACGGGAGGGCGCCGCCTGAGCGCGCGGGACCCGGACGGGGGGGCTGGCCTAGAACAGGGGATGGCTAGTCGGCGGGTGGCCCCCCCCCCAATCCGGCTGATCGCGTGGAATGTTGAGAGGCCTAAATGGGCCGATCAAGCGGGCCCGAGTGTTCGCGCACTTAAAAAGACTGAAGGCAGATGTGGTCATGCTTCAGGAGACGCATCTGAAGGTGGCGGATCAGGTTAGGTTAAGGAAAGGATGGGTGGGACAGGTGTTCCACTCAGGGCTGGACGTTAAAATAGGGGGGTGGCGATATTGGTGGGGAAACGGGTGTCATTCGAGGCTAGGAATATAGTGGTGGATAACGGGGATAGATACGTGACGGTGAGTGGTAGATTGCAGGGAAAGGAGGTCGTGCTGGTAAATGTATATGCCCCGAACTGGGATGACGCGGGATTTATGAAGCAGATGCTGGGACGTATCCCGGACCTGGAGGTGGGAAGCCTGGTAATGGGGGGGGGGGGGGGGATTTCAATACTGTGCTGGATCCAGGGCTAAACCAGTCTAGATCCAGGGCCGGAAGAAGGCCGGCAGCGGCCAAGGTGCTTAGGGGGTTCATGGAGCAAATGGGGGGAGTGGATCCGTGGAGATTTGCTAGGCCGTTGGCCAAAGCGTTCTTCTTTTTCTCCCATGTCCACAAGGTACACTCCCAAATAGATTTCTTTGTTTTGAGCAGGGCATTGATCTCGAAGGTGGCAGGAACGGAGTATTCGGCCATAGCCGTTTCAGACCATGCCCCGCACTGGGTGGATCTGGAATTAGGAGAGGAGAGGGAGCAGCGCCCACTCTGGCGACTGGATGTGGGATTATTGGCAGATGAGGGGGTCTGTGGAAGGGTGCGGGCATGTATTGAGAGGTACCTGGAAGCCAATGATGATGGTGAGATTCAGGTGGGAGTAGTATGGGAAGCACTGAAGGCGGTGGTGAGGGGAGAGTTGATCTCCATTAGGTCTTACAAGGAGAAAGAAAGAGGGCAAAGAAAGGGAGAGATTAGTGGGGGAGATTGTGAGGGCGGATAAAAGATATGCGGAGGCCCCGGACGAAGGACTATATAGAGAGAGGCGAAGACTTCAGACGGAGTTTGACCTGCTGACCACAGGAAAGGCAGAGGCACAGTGGAGGAAGGCACAGGGGATGAGATACGAATATGGGGAATAGGCGAGCCGGCTGCTGGCCCACCAACTTCGCAAGAGGATAGCGGCGAGGGAAATTGGGGGAGTTAGGGATGAAACGGGAACTATGGAGCGGAGAGCAGGGAAGGTAAATGAGGTGTTTAAGACCTTTTATGAGAGGCTATATAGGTCCCAACCCCCGGAGGAAAAAGAGGGAATGCAACAGTTTCTGGACCAACTAAGGTTCCCGAGGGTGGAGGAGCAGGAGGTGGCAGGTCTGGGGGCGCCAATTGAGGTGGAGGAGGTGACTAAAGGGCTGGGGAACATGCAGGCAGGGAAGGCCCCGGGACCAGACGGGTTCCCGGTGGAATTTTACAGGAAATATGTGGACTTGTTGGCCCCGCTGCTGGCGAGAACCTTTAACGAGGCCAGAGAAGGGGGGACTCCACCCCCGACAATGTCGGAGGAGACGATATCACTAATCCTGAAGCGGGATAAAGATCCGCTGCAGTGCAAGATAACAAATAGGTTAGACCAAGGAGAGCCAATGGATGTTATCTATCTTGACTTCCAAAAGGCCTTTGATAAGGTGCCTCACGGGAGACTGCTGAGTAAAATAAGGGCCCATGGTATTCGAGGCAAGGTACTAACATGGATTGACGATTGGCTGTCAGGCAGAAGGCAGAGAGTTGGGATAAAAGGTTCTTTTTCGGAATGGCAAACGGTGACGAGTGGTGTCCCGCAGGGTTCAGTGTTGGGGCCACAGCTGTTCTCCTTATATATTAACGATCTAGATGACGGGACTGGGGGCATTCTGGCTAAGTTTGCCGATGATACAAAGATAGGTGGAGGGGCAGGTAGTATGGAGGAGGTGGGGAGGCTGCAGAAAGATTTAGACAGTTTAGGAGAGTGGTCCAAGAAATGGCTGATGAAATTCAACGTGGGCAAGTGCGAGGTCTTGCACTTTGGAAAAAAGAATAGAGGCATGGACTATTTTCTAAACGGTGACAAAATTCATAATGCTGAAGTGCAAAGGAACTTGGGAGTCCTAGTCCAGGATTCTCTAAAGGTAAACTTGCAGGTTGAGTCCGTAATTAAGAAAGCAAATGCAATGTTGTCATTTATCTCAAGAGGCTTGGAATATAAAAGCAGGGATGTACTTCTGAAGCTTTATAAAGCATTAGTTAGGCCCCATTTAGAATACTGTGAGCAATTTTGGGCCCCACACCTCAGGAAGGACATACTGGCACTGGAGCGGGTCCAGCGGAGATTCACACGGATGATCCCAGGAATGGTAGGCCTAACATACGATGAACGTCTGAGGATCCTGGGATTATATTCATTGGAGTTTAGGAGGTTGAGGGGAGATCTAATAGAAACCTACAAGATAATGAATGGCTTAGATAGGGTGGATGTAGGGAAGTTGTTTCCATTAGCAGGGGAGACTAGGACCCGGGGGCACAGCTTTAGAATAAAAGGGAGTCACTTTAGAACAGAGATGAGGAGAAATTTCTTCAGCCAGAGTGGTGGGTCTGTGGAATTCATTGCCACAGAGGGCGGTGGAGGCCAGGACGTTGAGTGTCTTTAAGACAGAAGTTGATAAATTCTTGATTTCTCGAGGAATTAAGGGCTATGGAGAGAGAGCGGGTAAATGGGAGTTGAAATCAGCCATGATTGAATGGTGGAGTGGACTCGATGGGCTGAATGGCCTTACTTCCGCTCCTATGTCTTATGGTCTTAATGCGGGTCATATAGGCCTATCTCACTCCTGAATGTAGACGCCAAGCTGCTGGCAAAAGTGCTGGCGACAAGGATCGAGGATTGTGTCCCGGGGGTGGTGCATGAAGACCAGACAGGGTTTGTAAAGGGGAGACAACTGAATGTCAACGTGCGACGGCTGCTGGGGGTGATAATGATGCCCCCAGCGGAGGGGAGGCAGAGATAGTGGTGGCGATGGATGCAGAGAAGGCATTCGACGGGGTAGAGTGCGAGTATCTATGGGAGGTGTTGAGGAGGTTTGGGTTCGGGGAGGGGTTTGTCAGTTGGGTCAGACTCCTATATGGGGCCCAGTGGCAAGTGTAGTCACAAACCGGCAAAGATCGGAGTATTTTCGGTTACATAGGGGAACAAGGCAGGGGTGCCCCCTGTCCCCATTACTGTTCGTGTTGGCAATTGAACCACTGGCCATAGCATTGAGAGACTCTAAGAAATGGAGGGGGGTGGTTAGAGGAGGAGAGGAACATCGAGTGTCACTCTACACAGATGACCTACTGCTATATGTGGCGGATCCTGTAGAGGGGATGACAGAGGTTATGCAGATATTGAGGGAGTTTGGAGATTTTTCGGGATATAGGCTAAATATGGGGAAGAGTGAGCTTTTCGTAATGGGGATCAGGGAAGAGGAATAGACGCCCTGCCGCTCAGGAGAGTGGAAAGGAGATTCCGATATTTGGGGATTCAGGTAGCTAGGAGCTGGGGAACTCTACACAAACTCAATCTGACGTGGCTGGTGGAGCAGATGGAGGAGGAGTTCAAGAGGTGGGATATGTTGCCGCTCTCACTGGCGGGCAGAGTGCAGGCGGTAAAAATGATGGTCCTCCCAAGGTTTCTTTTTGTGTTTCAATGTCTCCCCATTCTGATCACTAAGGCCTTTTTCAAGAAAATAGACAGGAGCGTTATGAGTTTCGTGTGATCAGGGAAGACCCCGAGGGTAAGGGGGGGGGTTCCTGCAGCGTAGCAGGGACAGAGGGGGACTGGCGTTGCCGAATCTGGACGACTACTACTGGGCTGCCAATGTGGCGATGGTTTGTAAATGGATGAGGGAGGGAGAGGGGGCAGCGTGGAAGAGGCTGGAAATGGCGTCCTGTAAGGGAACGAGCCTAAAGGCGCTGGTGACGGCGCCGCTGCCGCTCTCCCCGAAAAGGTATGCCACAAACCCAGTGGTGGTGGCAACCTTAAGGATCTGGGGGCAATGGAGGCGACACAGGGGGGGTGACGGGTGCCTCGGTGTGGTCCCCGATCAGGAACAATCATAGGTTTGTCCCAGGAACGATGGACGGAGGGTTCCAGAGCTGGCATCGGGCAGGAATTAGGAGATTGAGAGATTGGTTTATTGACGGGACGTTCGCGAGCCTGGGAGCGCTGGAAGAAAAGTATGAGCTGCCCCCGGGGAATATTTTTAGATACATGCAAATAAGGGCGTTTACGAGGCAACAGGAGGGGGAATTTCCGCTGCTCCCGACACAGGGGATCCAGGATAGAGTGATTTCCGGGGTATGGGTCGGGGAGGGCAAAGTGTCCGAAATATATCAGGAGATGAGAGACGAGGGGGAGGCGCTGGTAGAGGGGCTGAAGGGAAAATGGGAAGAAGAGTTGGGGGAGGAGATTGAGGAGGGGCTGTGGGCTGATGCCCTAAGTAGGGTAAATTCCTCGTCCTCGTGTGCCAGGCTTAGTCTGATACAATTCAAGGTTCTACACAGAGCACATATGACGGGAGCAAGACTGAGCAGGTTCTTCGGAGTGGAGGACAGGTGCGGGAGGTGCTTGGGAAGCCCGGCAAACCACACACACATGTTCTGGTCGTGTCCGGCACTGGATGAGTACTGGAGGGGAGTGGCAAAGGTGATCTCAAAGGTGGTGAAGGTCCTGGTCAAGCCAGGCTGGGGGTTAGCTATATTTGGGGTAGCGGAAGAGCCGGGAGTGCAGGAGGCGAAAGAGGCTGATATTCTGGCCTTTGCGTCCCTGATAGCCTGGCGAAGCGAAACCCCTCGGCGTGGAGGCCTGGATAAATGATATGGCAGGGTTCATAAAACTGGAACGAACGAAATTTGCGCTGAGAGGATCGGCTCAGGGGTTCTCCAGGCGGTGGCAACCGTTCCTTGACTATCTCGCGGAACGTTAAGGGAAAATAGATCGTCAGCAGCAGCAGCCCGGCGCGGGGGGGGGGGGGGAGAACACTATTTGTTATTACTTTGTTAGTTCACTATTTTATTTAAATAATGTTATTTATCAACTATTGTGTTCTTTTTATGTTGATTTGTAAAGTGGAAAAATTCTGTTTGAAAACTTTAATAAAATATATTTTTAAAACGATAATGTTGGAAAAACAACATCATGAGGTTTCTAGAGTTTATCTTTCACAAAAATGACATTTCTATCAGTTTTAAACCAACGGTTAATTTGAGCAATTGCCCATTTATATCAAATCTAGTCTTAGGACAGATAAATGGACACGCTACAAGAGAAAACGTCTGAATTTTATTGCTTTAGAAACATTTGCGAATCCTATTCCAAGTACAGCACTGAAATTTTCTAGCAAGCAGCCACAAATTAATCAATTTTATTTTGAAGCAAAACCGACTGCTGCTCCATGTCTTGATGGCCAAATACTCCCACTTAATATATAGTTCAATTGGGTCAATGACACACCTGCTAAGTTCAGAACATTTAGCTTTGGCCAATAATTCCTGAAGAACACTAACACAAAGGGGGGCGGGGGGGTGAAGCAAATGTGAATCTATCTATCAATCCTTTAGAGAACATTTTTCAGAAGGCTCACAAGAAAAAAATGAGCCCAGTACTGAGATAGCATTTTTCAGCACAGAACTGAAGACTGTGTAAAGTCGACCTTTATCCCAGTGATGGAACACCAATTTGATATTGCTTTCTCAATTTTCCATGCTAGTTTTAAAAAGATATCAAGCCACGTCAGTTGCTGCCACACTGAGAAAGGGAAATGGAAAGTGGAATCAGTGGAATAATCTAGGAATCTTATCACAAATGTAGCAGCCAGTATAAAGCTAATGAGATGTTTCTCAGTCTGGGGTCACACATATGTGGGGCGGGATTCTTCGGCACCCTGCCGGGTCGGAGAATCGCCGGGGGGCAGTGTGAATCCCACCCCCGCTGGCTGCCGAATTCTCCGGCGCCGGGGATTTGGAGGGGGCGGGAATCGCGTCGCTCCAGTCGGGGGCCGTTGGCAGCGGCCCCCCCTGGCGATTCTCCGGCCCGCGATGGGCTGAGTGGCCGCCTGTTTTCAGCTGGTCCCGCCGCCGTAAATTACATAAGGTACTTACCGGCAGGACCTGGCCCTGGGAGGTGCCCCCATGGTGGCCTGGCCCGCGATCGGGGCCCACCGATCCGCGGGCTGGCCTGTGCCTTGGGGGCACTCTATTCCTCCGCGCCAGCCGCTGTAACAGTCCGCGATGGCTGGCGCGGAGATGAACACCCCCGCGCATGCGCTGGGGTAACGCCAGCACATGCTGGTGCTCCCGCGCATGCACCAACTCACGGCGGCCGGCGGAGGCCCTTTGGCGCCGGTTGGCATGGCGCCAAGCCCCTTCCTCGCCGGCTGGCGCGGCGCAAACCACTCCGGCGCCGGCCTACTCCCTGAGGGTGCGGAGGATTCCGCACCTTCGGGGCGGCCCGACGCCGGAGTGGTTCACGCCACTCCTTCACGCCGGAGTTGGCCGCCACACCGGTTCGCGGAGAATCCCGCCCATTAGCTCTTAAAATTGGCACAAAGTGTACAATAATGTTATAATGAAGGTTGTAGAGCAATATCCAAGTTTGCAACACTTAAATGATTATTTTAACATCAAGCAATATATAGCTCCTTTGTTCTTATGACAGGTGCTAACACCGTAATATCTGTTTGTATCTATAAAATTAGAACAAAGAACAAAAAAGGGTTAAAATAAAATCAAGAAGAGTGCGTGTGTGGTGTGTGTGTGTGAGAAGAGAATGTGGCCCAGCAAATCTCAGGCTTTGGAAACGTTCAGCCTGATTTTTAAACACTATTCTAACATCTGCATTGTGAAAATAACTGATTTGGTTGTGAATTATGTAATATGAATTTAAGATAGAAGTTTCATTGCCATATCTTACAGGTACTGAGAAACTAAGATGGCAACCGAAAACATTTAGCAATATTAACAGCAAAATACAGCAGATGCTGGAAATCATTAAAAAAACAGAAAATTTGGGAAACCATCAACACATTGGATTGCAACGGTGGAATGAATAGAGATGTCAATGCGTCGGATGTGGGATTTCTGTCAAAGTTCAGGTGTGAAACACTGACATGTCTGTCTCTTTAACTGGCTCTCATTCTTCTACTTGCTAGCTTGTACACTGGTTCATAATTTCTAATTATCCATCGGTAGTTTTCTTACCGACTAGTTGACCCTGGCTGGAATTCTCTTTACACGTTGGCAATGCACCCCACCTGCTGGTTTCTTGGCAACATGGCTGGCTTTAATGGGAAACCTCACTGACAAACAGTGGGAAGAGAGAATCCCACTGTCAGAGAATGGCGCACTGTTGAGAAACATGCGGCTGGGGGACCGGAGTATCCCGCCCCCTATCTGTTACATTCTTTGCACTACATCACAGAGAATTTTAAATCAAAAGAAACTTCATAGATCATAGAATTTACAATGCAGAAGGAGGCCCTTCAGCCCATCAAGGCTGCACCAGCCCATGGAAAGACCACCCGACCCAAGCCAACACCTCCACCCTATTCCCGTACCCCAGTTACCCTACTTAACGTTTTTGGACACCAAGGGCAATTTAGCATAGCCAATCCACCTAACCTGCACATCTTTGGACTGTGGGAGGAAACCGGAGCACTCGGAGGAAACCCACAGACACGTGGAGAACGTGCAGACTCCACACAGACAGTGACCTAAGCCAGGAATCTAACCTGGGACCCTGGAGCAGTGAAGCAACTGTGCTAACCACTGTGCTGCCGTACTACCCTTCCAAGTGTCACAGTATTCATTTTGAAGAAGGATGATTAGAGTTTAAAGGATCGTCTCTAGAAAAAACAATTAGCTTATATTGGTCACATCAATCTGGAATTTCAAGGCCACCAAAGGGACATATTTCTTTTTTCCTCAAGGACTTTTAACGATCAATTCCACTCCTTCACTTGGTAGCTTATTCCATTTTGTATGCCAGCGCGTGTGTATGTATTCAGGACATGTCTTTATTTTTTAAATAAGTCTTTATCATAGTGAGTTTTTACCTTTTAAATAAGTCTTGTGCTTTTACCGGACTGAGATTTTAAAAATAATTAATCAACATCTTACTTGTTAACTCAAGAGATTGGTCTGGCTTATTTCTTCATTTAGCCAAGAGTCAAATACATACAGAATTGAAAAAACACTTAATTATCAACCTCCGGGGTGGAAGGGAGGGGAATTTATTCACCCCTCTGGAATTGGTCATACATTTCACACGGATAGAGCCATTCCACAAATTAGAAGAAACTTTTAACCTCAATTTATGTTGCCTACATTTATAATTCTTTATATTTGTCTAAGTTTTCCTTGGAGCAGAGGAGGGACATGATTGAGATGTATAAAATTATGAGGGGAATAGATAAGGGTGGGCAGGAAGAAACTTTTCCCCTTGGTGGAGGGATCAATGACCAGGGCAGATTTAATAAGGGGCAGGAGGTTTAGAGGGGATGTGAGGAAAATTGTTTTCACCCAGAGATGGCGAGAGTCTGTAACCCACTCCCTGAAAGAATGGTGGAGGCAGAAACCCTCATACCACTTAAGAAGTATTTAGCTTTATGCGGTGGCATCGCCAAGTGCACAAAGGTATAGGCCAAGTGCTGGAAAATGGGATTAGAATACTTTGGCAGTTGTTTTTGACTGGCGCAGACGCGATGGGCCTTTTCTGTGCTGCAGACCTCTTATGAGTAACAGTTGCTGCACTAAAAGTAATTAATCCTGTGAGGTGGTTGGAGAGGTTTTAATGTGATATAGGGCAATAGCTAAACGGTGAACTGCAATGCCGTTGCAGATTCCCAAATGCGAATACATAGAGTGAATGATAAGAATTTGCTGATCGAACATTTTTCCACAAGGGACAAAATGAAAATTTGTAGAAAAAGTCACCACAGGTCATTAACATGGACATTCCAGATTACACCACTGACATAAGGTGATACGAGAAATTGTATGCTTGTCTGTCTTCCTAGACAAAAATGATGCAGAGGAATTGAGAATACAGAAATTTAAACTGAGGATTTAAAAAATATATTTAAAAAGGATAAGTGTACTACTGTTGAGCGGCGGATGCGGATAAGGTGCGGGGCTGGAGCAAGGAGGGGGAAGCCTGATGGGCTAAGATGGAGGAGGGCTCCTGTAAGGGGTCAGGGTTGCGGGTGCTGCCAATGGCACCGCTTCCGATGGCTCCAGGAAGGTACTCTGTGGGTCTGGTGGTGGTGGCCACTTTAAAGATCTGGAGGCAGTTCAGGCAACATTTTAAGCTTGGGGCTGGGTCAGGGCCAGGGCGGATGCGGATTAGGGGGAATCATCTGTTCGAGCTGGGGTGGATGGATGCGCAGTTTCGGAGATGGTATGAGAGGGGGAAATCAAAGAAATGAAGGATTTGTTTCCTGGGGGAGGGTGAGGGGGGGATATTCGGTAGTCTGGAGGAGTTGGGAGAGAAGTCTAGATTGGCGCACGGGGAAGGGTTTAGGCACCTACAGGTTCGAGGTTTTGCACGGAAGGTTTTCCCGACCTTCCCGATAGCACCAGCCTCATCGATGCTGGAGGCGGGAGGGTTGGAGAGGGGGGTGTTGTTTCGGCGATCTATGGGGGGACCCTGGAGGGCAGGATATCTATGCACCTCACAAAATCAAAGATGAGCTGGCTGTTCGAGGGGGTGGAGGATGTCTGTGAGCAATGTGGGAGGGGCCCTGCAAACCACACTCATATGTATTGGTCCTGCCTGAAGCTGGAAAGGTTTTGGAGGATGGTATTTGGCACAATCTAGGGGGTCTTGCACCTGGATGTGGAGCCCGGTCCCCTAGAAGCCATATTCGGGGTGTCGGCCCGGCCCTAGTTGCAAGCGGGAGCGGGGGTGGATATTTTATCCTTCGCCTCACTGACTGCTCATATGCGGGTCCTGTTGAGGTGGAGGTCAGTCTCTTCAACCTGCGCCTTGCCGTGGTAGGAGGGGCCTGCTGGAGTTTTTGACCCTGGAGAAGGTAAGTTTGAGCTGAGGGGAGGGTGTGGTGGGGAAGCGCGCAAAGGAAGGGCTTTACAATTCTTGGGTTTGTTTATTCTGCACTTTCGGGAGTTGGTTGCTGTTGACTGTTGCGGGGGGGCTGGGATGGTTTCTTTTTTGTAATATTGTTGGGGTGTTTTTGTTTCTCTTTTGTATGGTGAAAGTGATGAAACTATGGCGAATAAAAATATTTTAAAAAATAACGGGATAAGTACATTTAAACAGCTTAATATACAGAAGCTTAATGTTAGTATTGTGAAACAGGTGGCACACTGCATTATCACGCCGGCCTTTTTTCTCCTGGGGCCCAGGTTTAAATGTAGCCCACAGAAAGATATATATTCTCTGCTTGTTATTCAGAAACTATATGAAGTGTTTTTGGAAAGTCAATTCAAGAAAGTCAATTCAGTTTAAAAACAAGTTAATCAGTGGAGTTGTCTGGCATGCTTGAAGACAACCCTGGGTGCATAAAGTGATGATTTTAAAAATACTTGCCTTAAATTATCAAAGTATTTGAAGTCTAAAATGGAAATTGTTAATTGTACTAGCAGGAAATTAGGATCTTCTGAATAACCTTGCCCCTTTCGCAACCTTCTAGTTACAAACACTTGCCAACTAATATGTGACCAGAACTGTATTATCAACCTGCATACATTTCAAGTCATGAGGCAGAACCTGCTTTTCCACTTGCATGAAAACCAGTTAATAGAGCAGGTTAATAACAGGTACATGTGTGCTACCAGAAGCACAAAAGAAGCCAAACCTACTGCATGATTCCTTGGAGACAAACAACCAGAGGTTCTACCTACAGGTTGCTTCAGTACTGTTGGAGTTGGCGAGGGATTATAAATGAGATCTTCATCATTAAAGAGCTCTTCCGTGTTCATTCCTAGGGCTGCACCCATGTCGAGGCCCAATTTCTTTTGCAACAGTTTTCTCTGATGAGCTATTCTCTCCTTGGGATCAATTTCTCCTGCAACATAGAACACAGATAATGGAGTTCTTTAACAGGTTGATTAATAACTGCAAGGGGAAGTAAAAATCTCAATTCTCACCTTGCTACAGTAACATTTTGGAGCACCTTACTCAACTGCCAAATTCATAATAATCAACCAGCATGTATTAATAAATAACCAATGACATCTAGATCGTGCCTTTTGTATAAATTAACACATCCCATCATTTTACAAGTGGGTATGAGGAAAATTAAGGAGCTTGGTGTGGAAAGATAGGCTCTAAGGTTTTTTTTAAAATAGAGGGGTCAGTGAGGCCAAGAGGTACAGCGAAAGCATTCCAGAAAAAATGACATGTGTGGCTAAATGGAAGGGGAGGACATGGAATCACAAAAATAACCAAAGTCAGAGAATCCAATTGTTCATCCCACTGTAAAAGTCAATAAAGGCATAATTCATCGGGTTCATTTAGCACTGTGGCAAGGGCAGCATGGTGGTAGTGGTTAGCACTGCTGTCTCACAGCACCAGGGACCCGGGTTCAAATCTGGCCTTGGGTGACTGTCTGTGTGGAGTTTTCACATTCCTCCCTGTCTGCTGGAGTTTCCTCCGGGTGCTCTAGTTTCCTCCCACGGTCCAAAGATGTGCAGGTTAGGTGGACTGATCATGCTAAATTGCTCCTTAGTGTCCTAAAAGGTTAGGTGGGTAACAGGGATAGGGTAGGGGAATGGGCATTCTTTCAGAAGGTGGGTGCAGATTCGGGTAGGGGAATGGGCATTCTTTCAGAAGGTGGGTGCAGATTCGACAATCCAATTGGCCTCCTTCTGCACTGCAGAGATTCCATGACAAAAGCTGAACTAGAGGAATTCAAATTATAGTTCTGATGGCCACAGAATTGAAAGGCACATGTGAAGATTTGTGAAAAGAGAAGTTGGTAACAGGGAAATAGTTTTCAGGGGCACTGAAGGCAATAAGAATTTCATGTGGTTATTAGTAAATTACCAATTTCGTACACAGCCAGCACTATGTTAATTTTTCAGAGAATAAGAGGCAGAGGAGAAATCCATTAAGTTGCCGTTCCACAACAGCCAGATACTTTGATTTCTAATCAATTCTAAAATAGCACTGTTTTTTTAAAACATACTATCAATCTCACAAAGAGCCAGATGTTAGGAGAATACACCCCAGTTATACTAGAAAAATATGGATAATCTCTGAATTCTTCAAGGCTAGTTAGGAAAACAAAAGGCTACGAAACCTCACAATTGATGGATTGGGCATAATCAATGAGATCATCTGAAGGATAAGTTTGGGAAGTTCTCTTTAAATATTGTTTTCTTCTCACTGTTTCTCTAATTTTGTTCTATTTGCATCACAATTCCCTCGAGTCAATTTTCCAGAGAAGTGGTAGTCTGTGGGGAGTTCAAAAAAACCTATGTCACTGTGTAAACAAAACAATTAATTTGACTACAAGAAGGAGCTAACAATGCACAAACCTAAAAGGTATTAATACGTAAACTGTTAATTGAAGACTAATAACTATTTATCATGAACCTGAGAAAAGTGCTTTGTCTCCTGTACCAAATATAGGATATTCCTGCTAAACAGATTGTAGATAGCACCACTGCTACCAGAAATAAATGCTAGTATACAAGTCACATCATTCCTTTGAAACAGATTAGGATAAATTAGGAACAAGCTACATCCTGGTTGACCAGACTAATAGATAGAATAGTGATACATTTTGCCCAAATAATCACATGCATACCATGCTCATAGGATTATTTATCCTGCAAATAAAGCTCCAATCTATGCTGGATAAACTTAATTGCCTCTTTCGAATTAAAAAAAAAAGCTTGCGGGATAGCCGATGCATGGTTCATTCCCCACGACAATGCCTTGACCAGAGTCGACCTGCCTGGTTTGAATTTGAACAAAAGCTTGGCATTTAATTTTTCCCTGCTGCATTCTCCATGACAATGCCTCCACCAATTAGAGCACACTTGCCTACCAATCAGCACTATCTTCTCATGAAATACCTGTTCCCTTTACTGTTGGTAATCTGGTATCTGTCCATAGGAGTGCAAGACAAAAAGCTTAGACAGCGTGTCCCCTTTTTCAGCAATACTACTTAAAAAAAAATTAAAATCACATTATTAGAGCTCAATTCAGATATAGCAAGCAGTTGACAGTGTCTATTGATGTTCAAAAGTTCACATCCATATTTTTGAGATCATTGAACATTTTGATCACAGTACTTAAGAACTTCACACTGATGCATTAAAGTTACTTGGTATGTGTTTGTGCTAAGTAATGCAGGTTTATGGGTTGAACCAATTTGTTCTGGTTTCTCCAAAACAGTTGGGTTAGGAAGAGAGATAC
Source organism: Scyliorhinus torazame (assembly GCF_047496885.1). Lineage (NCBI taxonomy): Eukaryota > Metazoa > Chordata > Chondrichthyes > Carcharhiniformes > Scyliorhinidae > Scyliorhinus > Scyliorhinus torazame. The sequence continues at coordinate 132,609,266 of NC_092722.1, forward strand.
TTTCAGCTAACAATGCCCACATGAAAGGGCAATGAGTGGGGTACTGCTGTTAGTCTCATTCTTCAATTACATATTTGGGTGTGAAGGGGTGCAGTGGTAAGGAAAATAAGATACTACGTTGAAATTCCAAGAATAGACCTCAGACTACTTGGTATTTCTCCAGTTCCAAACTGGAGCCAAAGATTAGATCGGATTGGGATACAGCCCTAAAGTATTGGAGCCTCATTTGTTTTTAGGAGGGTGGCAAATAATTGATCTGGCTGTTTTCTTTTGCTCTGCTCTTACATTTCTCCTCCATAACAAATAGGGGCTAAATCACAAATTATATAATTAAATACATGGAACATCTTCAGGTTTAATTGGTAGTGACTGAATTGAATTCATTTCATGGAGTTGCGGCAAACAATGGGCGCAATTCTCCCAAACAATTTTGAAGCTCATTTGTGGCGTTTTTTTTTTTTAGGGAGTTTCCCAACGACTTTGCTGCCGATTTCCCCACCACTATTCAATGACATTTAGTTACTTTTTAGGCCATGGAGAGTTTCTCACTGGTTTAGCCCACACTTCGGTCACAATCGTCCGGCCACGCTGTGCCGGAAATGCAGCTCGTCACGGCACAACGTGGCCGGTAAAAGCCAGAGACCCTGCTCCAGGGATCTACCCGGCTCACAACGCCTCGCGAAATTCAGTTTCTGGCAAATCTGCATATTAGAGTGAGGCAGTAAACCGTACTCGAATGTGCAGACTCCCAACCTGGAGGCTTTGGCATTCAATCCCTTCGCCTCGTGGATCCCGGGCTAGAGCCATTTGGTACTGGTCCCACAAACGGAGACCAGGTGGAACTGCACTCATGGGGGTCTACAAGGGGAGCGGAGGCCCCCAGGTACATGCCCTTTGGCAGGGTGGGGCCCCGGCACTGCTTGTGCCACCTGGGCACCTTTTCAGTGCCACCTGGGTGCCAGCCTGGCATTTTGTACACTCGAGCCAGGGTTGCCCGATGTGGGCATTGGGAAAAAATTTTAATGGGCCTCGGAGATCAGGATGCCATCTTAAATGGTGTCCCGATCTCTCGCTACAGGAGTTGAGACGGGCAGAGCTTCCCTTTGTAAAAAACGGGGCTATGTGCGGCCTTAGCCGCATGTTCCCCGTTCAGGCCCCTTATTCAAAGCGAGTCCCTGGGAAATACATGGCTAAATGCTCTCGCTCGGGAACTTTGTTCCCTATTGGGAAGATCGTACCCGTAGAATTTTTTTAAGTTCTGGGAGCTGACCTCAGAGATTGGGCCGCCATTATGAAAAGGTGGCCGATCTCTAAGTGAGTTTGTGGGTGCTCCACAACCCCCACCCATGGGCAATGTCACCCCCCCACACACACATGGGCACTACCCCACAACCCCAAGTGAGGACACGCCGCAATGGGCCCCCCACAGCCCTCTTACATCACCCTTTCCCTTCCAGGACCCCACCCGTCAGTGCCCCCAAACTCCCAGAGGCCCCTTCTTACCTGCACTGCATACCCCCACCTTTCAAACACCCCTCTCAACCCGTCGTTCATGGGCATGGCCCCACCCGGGCCCTGACCCTCGGCAGTGCCACCCTGGCACCTTTGCACTGGCACCCAGGCAGTGCTCCAGCCAGCTTGGCAGTGCCACCCAGGCAATGTCAGGGTTCCAGGGGGAGGCCAGTTGCCACCCTGCACTGCCTCTGACCACCCAGGGATCTCTGCTGGCCCATGAGTCAACCGGGTGCCATTCCGCATGGCCCACAACCAGCACTGATCGGCGTCAGGTTGCAGCCTCCCTGGGTAGGCCGATGTATCCCAGGTAAGTAGGTTTAAGACCTACCGCCGCAAGCACTATTTGGCCCCGCCCCTTTTGGGCAGATTTCTGAATCTGCTGCCTCACGGGATTGGTGTGAATCCTGCAAGGCACGGAGGCGGCCGGGAAACCCGCGTGAGGGCTCTCCCAGGATTCACCGCCCGTATTGTGCTCTCGCTTGAGCGCAACGCGGCCAGAGAGTTGCGCCCGGAATTTGAAAGGAACAATAAGATTCAAGGATGAAGTAAAAGTTGCATTTGCTTTGATAGGCTCATGGAATAAATTCAAATAAATCCACTATTTCAGCTGCTAATACGTACCTGACTTCTCATGTTGGATCTCAAACTCTGCACCAGCAGAGCCGAGAAGTGATGCTCCATGTTTCAAAAGCCGTGATATATCAAATCTATCAAAGCTCAAACGATCCAAAGATGTTTCGTCTGTTGAAATTTCTGAGGCAGGTTCTAAAATTAAATGCAGCAGAAATTATTATCATTACAGAAACTAAGACAGAACTCTATATTGGGCAGAAATACAAGTATAATTCTGGATTTGCAAGTTTAACTTTGGAAAGTCCATCAAACAACTCTGGCTCAGTTTCATATCAGATAATTTGTATTTCTTGCAACTAGTTCTGGAAATGTCATAAAAATATATGGATGAGTACACAAAAAAAACTAAACACAAAGCACAACTTTGCCTTATAGAATCATGGCATGGTTATAATACAGAAAGATGTAATTCTATCCATCATATTCATGTCAGTTCTCTGCAAGAGCTATTTTGTTAGCCCCACTCCCCTGATCTTCTGTCGTTCAGATCCCAACATGTAGTCTTGGAAGAGGTCCACAACTAAAAAGGAGCAAGGATTCAGGATATAAAAGATATTATAAATGGACTTGAAATAGCTGCAGTACAAGGGAACATTCTAGGCATGTACCAATCCCACCAACTGAGAGGTGATCTTGTGCATGATTCAACTAATTGGGAACAAAGTCCCATAGCGAGCGGGTTTAGCTGCGTGTTTCCCAGTGCTCGCAGCGGCGAGAAACACATGGCTATACAACGCCACTCGCATCAAATAAGGGGTCTCAGTGTGAAACGCGCAGCCAAGGCCACACATAGCCCCGTTTTCACTCAGGAACTCCACCCCGTTTTCACATAGGGGGCGTCATTCTCTGACCCCCCAGCGGGTCGGAGAATGGCCGTTGGCCGCCGTGAATCCCGCCCCCGCCGGTTGCCGAAGTCTCCGAAGGGAGAAAAGTCGGCGGGGCGTTAATGGCGCCGCAGACGTCGGAGAATGGCACGGGTGGGCGCAAGGCAGCCGATTTTGGGCCTGCCGATATTCTCCCATCCGGATGGGCCGAAGTCCTGTCGTCGTGATGACTGGTCACGTCGATGTAAATCAAACCTCCTTTTAATTGGCGTCAACCTGTGCTCCAGGTTCACGCCGACCAGCGTGGAGGTGAGTGAAGGCCTGGGGGGTTGGCCGCTGGGCAGGCGATGGCGTGACCGCAGTCTGAATGTGTGGGGAGAGGTGTGTCTAGGGTTGTGTGCGCGTGCGCGCGGCGGGGAGGGGGTTAGAGTGGGCTGGGCTCCGGGGGAGTGCCGGGAGGGGAGTCCGTGCCGGGGAGGGGGATGGAGGGGGGGAGGGGGTCCGTCCGTGCCGGGGAGGAGGATGGGGTCCGTGCCGGGAAGGAGGATGGGGGGTCCATGCCGGGGAGGAGGATGGGGGGGCCCGTGCCGGGGAGGAGGATGGGGGGCCCGTGCCGGGGAGGAGGATGGGGGGCCCGTGCCGGGGAGGAGGATGGGGGGCCCGTGCCGGGGAGGAGGATGGGGGGCCCGTGCCAGGGAGGAGGATGGCGGGCCCGTGCCGGGGAGGGGGATGCGAGGGCAAGTGAGTTGGTCCACCTGGCCAGGTGCCAGCCTGCAACAGTTGGACCCATGCGGTCCATGCCACCTGGCTGGGGGGAGGAGGGGATATGGGCAATGACGACATGTCGTCGTTCCCCCCCCCCCACCAGGCCGTCATGTTTTCCGGTCATCCAGCGATGTTGGCCGCCGTGGCGGCAGCCGCTAATGTCTATGTTGCCCTGGATGAGGAGGAGGAGGAGGAGGAGGAGGAGCGTGCCAGAGAGGCGGCACAGGCTGCCGCAGAGGGGCAGGCGGCAGCCACCCAGGCTGGAGGGACACCTGACCGACAGGACGAGGAGGGGGAGGAGGACGTCGCGGCCCCACGGCAACGGAGGCACCCGAGGGCGCCCAGTGTGTACCGGCCCCGGCAGTCATACCAGGACCTCACGGACCGGGAATGCAGGAGGAGACTCCGGATGAGGCGGGAAACCGTGGCACACATCTGCCACCTGTTGGCACACCTGTCACCGCGTGGCACTGGCAGGGGACACCCTCTCCCCGTGTCCGTCAAGGTTACGGTGGCCCTGAACTTTTATGCAACGGGGTCATTCCAGGCACCGAGTGGGGGCCTGTCCGGCATATCGCAGACATCGGTGCAGTGACAGATGCCCTATATGCCATGGCACACCACTACATCCGCTTCACTGTGGACCGGGCCAGCCAAGATGCCCGGGCCGTGGGCTTCTCTGCCGTGGCCGGGTTCCCCATGGTCCAGGGCGCGATTGATGGGATGCACGTCGCCGTGCGGCCACCTGCAGATAACAGGGCCGTGTTCACCAATAGGAAGGGGACCTATTCGATGAACATACAGGTGGTCTGCGACCACCGCATGATGATCCTGCACGTCTGCGCCCATTACCCAGGCAGTGTACACGACTCATAGGTGTTGTCGCGGTCATCCATCCCCGGCATGTACGAGGGACGCCATCCCCGGCTGAGGGGCTGGTTGCTGGGCGACAGGGGCTACCCATTGCGATCGTGGCTGATGACGCCTATACGGAGGCCACGCAATGAGGTGGAGAACCGCTACAATGATGCCCATGTAGCGACAAGGGGAGTGATAGAGAGGTGCTTTGGCGTGCTGAAAATGCGTTTCAGGTGCCTGGACCTCTCTGGGGGCGCCCTCCAGTATCGGTCAGATAGGGTCGGCCGCATCATTGTGGTGTGCTGCGTCCTGCACAACATAGCCCAGCAGAGGGGCGATGTGCCGCAGGCAGAGGAGGGCGGAGTGGAGGAGCAGCAGGAAGAGGCGCAGTCCTCCCCAGCTGAGGGGGATGGGGGCAATGGTCAGGGCAGACGGGCTAGACACAGGCGGGTGGCTGTCCACCATTACCGGCTGGCCCAGCGGGCACGGGACAGGCCGATAGCCGCCCGCTTCACTGACTAGATGGGCGTGGGAATCGGGTAGTACGGCCACAGACCGCACACCATGGCAACAGCCGACCACCCACACCCCCCACCCACCCAGCACCCTCACCCCCCTCCCCAACCCCACCCGCATGCACACCACCCCCCCATTGCCGATCCACCTGCGGCACAATGGCCGGGCTCACACAGTTGCGGGTGGACGCGTGTCTATTGCAGGCCATGGAGGATGATGACAACCCGCCCTGCGATGAGCTCCTGGCTCCACATCGTTGGACTATGTCTGACCCATGGCCACAGTACCACCATCCACCCGGACCATCCCTGCATGCGGCTGTGACACTGCAGCGCACGGTCCCGTCCTCTGCCTGGGGGGATGTTGATGGCGGCCCAGGGGGAAGGGGCAGACTCACCTGGGGCTGAGGTAAGACCACCCCTCACACACACACACACTTGCGCTCAATGTACATGACACCCCCGCACGCTTTGGACAGAGCACAAAGGCAGCTTCTGTAGGTGTAACATTGACTTTAATAACCAAAGGAGTTCATGCACGTGCCCTAGCCCCTAAAACTCATCTGTGCCCTGCACCCGTGCCAACTTACTCAGTGTCTAATTGTTTGGCCTTATGGGCCCTTTGACTAAGTCTACGTGGTTCCCCAGACGGTACAGCAGAACTGGAGGTGGACTCCTGTAATTCCTGCCCTCTGACACTGGATCCCTTTGGCGGCCGTTTCCTGGGGCGTCCTGGCCTAGATGGGCCAGGCTGCGGCCCGGGCAACTAGGATGGCGAGCTGCCAGCCTGTCCTGCCCGGTGCCCACCCGATGCACCTGGGATGGAAGTGGGGGGGGGGGGGGGGGGGGGGGGAGAGTCCGAGGTTTCGCGGTGTTCCGGGACCTCCCCTACAGGGGGACCCGGGACAGACCACACCACCTCCTCCTCCCTCGGGGTGCCCGATGGCCCCCAGGCCTCTACATGGGTGGGGGATGCGAACGGACTGGCCATCCGACACCCCCCCCCCCCCCCCCCCCCCCGACATCTGGCGCTGCCAGTCCTGGAGGCCCGTGCTGGTATCGACAGGGGTCTGCAGGTTTGCAGCCATGGAGCCCAGGGGATTGGCAAACCCTGTCTGTGACTGTGCGACGCCGGCTCGCACATGGCCAATGGCGCCGATGTCCTCAGCGATGGCCTACAGAGACTGGGCCATGGCCTGCAGAGACTGGGCCATGACCTGCAGAGGCTGGGCCATGGCCTGCAGAGGCTGGGCCATGGCCTGCAGAGGCTGGGCCATGGCCTGCAGAGGCTGGGCCATGGCCTGCAGAGGCTGGGCCATGGCCTGCAGAGGCTGGGCCATGGCCTGCAGAGGCTGGGCCATGGCCTGCAGAGGCTGGGCCATGGCCTGCAGAGGCTGGGCCATGGCCTGCAGAGGCTGGGCCATGGCCTGCAGAGGCTGGGCCATGGCCTGCAGAGGCTGGGCCATGGCCTGCAGAGGCTGGGCCATGGCCTGCAGAGGCTGGGCCATGGCCTGCAGAGGCTGGGCCATGGCCTGCAGAGGCTGGGCCATGGCCTGCAGAGGCTGGGCCATGGCCTGCAGAGGCTGGGCCATGGCCTGCAGAGACTGGGCCATGGCCTGCAGAGACTGGGCCAAGGCCTGCAGAGACTGGGCCAAGGCCTGCAGAGACTGGGCCAAGGCCTGCAGAGACTGGGCCAAGGCCTGCAGAGACTGGGCCAAGGCCTGCAGAGACTGGGCCAAGGCCTGCAGAGACTGGGCCAAGGCCTGCAGAGACTGGGCCAAGGCCTGCAGAGACTGGGCCAAGGCCTGCAGAGACTGGGCCAAGGCCTGCAGAGACTGGGCCAAGGCCTGCAGAGACTGGGCCAAGGCCTGCAGAGACTGGGCCAAGGCCTGCAGAGACTGGGCCAAGGCCTGCAGAGACTGGGCCAAGGCCTGCAGAGACTGGGCCAAGGCGTTGAGCGCCTCTGCCATCTGGCGCTGGCTCATGGCCTCCTGTGAGAGGGCAGCCATGTCCTGGGCCACAGATGGCGCCTGCACGGAAAGCCCCAGGTCTCGCAAACCGTTCCCCATGTCTGACACTGTCGCACCCATTGCCTCCACCGCGGACGCCACCCATGCGGTGTCGGCCTGGGTGGCACGCATGACCGGCACCACTCCCAGCTCCTGGACGCGGGTGGACTCCTCCACCTGCGACTGCAGCCGCCGCAAGCCGGCCGTCACCCTCCTCGCTCGTCTCCGGGTCGGTGGTTGCATCGGATCTATGGGAGGGTGTGGTAACTCCAGGAACCCGGGATCCATCTGGGCGGCAGATGTTCGCTTGGGCTGGGCTACCCTCCGACCGCCCGGCCCCTCTGCTGCTCCTACTTCCACCTGCTGTACCGGGACGGCTGTGTTGTGCGCACCAGTGAGTGTACCAGACGCCTCATCACTAAAGTGCCCAACCGCGGTGAGTGTTTCTGCGATGGTGGAGGGTGTTGGTGACAGCAGTGGCGTTGTGTCGTGCTCTTCGTCCCACTCTGAGTCCATGGCACTTTAGGGTGGGGGTTCGTCTCCACCCATCCACTCTGTGTCACTGTCCGGTATTTCGTCTTCCTGGGTAGTGCTGTCCCGGGTAGGGGTGTCCTGGCTCGGCTGTGACGGGAACCTGTGGCTGCCCCTCTCGTCGCTGGGTGGCACACACCAGCGTCGTCACACCCGCACGTGACGGGGGCGTCGTCTCCCTGTTGCTCCAGGTCTCTCCGTCTCCCGTGGTCACCAAGGGACATCCTGCGGGCATCGCATGCCGGAGGGTCCGGGTCTCACCGTCTCCCGTGGTGTGCGAGGGGCATCCTGCGGGCGTCGCATGCCGGAGGGTCCGGGTCTCTCCGTCTCCCGTGGCCTCCGAGGGGCATCCTGCGGGCGGTCTGCACCTGCGGGGATGGGTGCCTCGACGTTTGTTCCTGCGATACACAATGAAGCATGCATGGTTAGACACGCAGGCAGTGATCAGGTGATATGGGGGAGGGGGATATAGGGGAGGGGGGATATGGGGACGGGCTGTCGGTGGCTCACTTGCTAGTACGCCCCCGACCTCTGCATCAGCAACCTCCCGGTCCTCAGGTCCGCCAGCCAGTTCCAGGGCCCTTTCCTCGTGTTCGGTCAGTGGCCTCTCATCAGCGGGGCTACCTCCAGTCCTCACATGCTCCCTGGTGTTGTGTGCGCGTTTCTCCTGTGGGGGGGGGGGGGGGGGGGGGGGGGGGGGGGCGGCAGGGGTAAAAGGCGACAGTGTTAAGACAGGTATATGAATGCACGCCATTGGTTGCGCGTGTATTGCAGAGGTTAAGGTTACGGCTGGATTCAATTGGGGATATGGGGGAGGGGGGGATTATGGGGGAGGGAGGGATTATGGGGGAGGGAGGGATTATGGGGGAGGGAGGGATTATGGGGGAGGGAGGGATTATGGGGGAGGGAGGGATTATGGGGGAGGGAGGGATTATGGGGGAGGGGGGGATTTGGGGGAGGGGGGGGATTTGGGGGAGGGGGGGATTTGGGGGAGGGGGGGATTTGGGGGAGGGGGGGATATGGGGGAGGGGGGGGGGGAGAAAGAGTGGGGATATGTATATCGGGCGGGGGGGGCTCACCCTGCCTGCTCGGACAAGGTCGTTCACCTTCTTGCGGCACTGGGTGCCTGTCCGTGGTGTCAGGGCCGCAGCGGTGACGGCCTCTGCCACCTCCCTCCACAGACGCCGGCTGTGGCGTGGGGCAACTCTGCGGCCGTGCCCGGGATACAGGGCCTCCCTCCTCTGCTCCACTGCGTCCAGGAGCGCCTCCACATCCCGTGACTGGAACCTCGGGGCTGAGCGGCGGCCGGCCGGTCGGGTGTTCCGGTCGGGTGGGTGGGGGGGGGGGAAGAGAGAGCAACGCGTCCTTATGAGCCGTCACGCCGTGCGGCGAGTATGACGCTGCACGGCGTGCACCACGTGAGCAAGCGCTGATCCAGTCACGTCGCTGCTAGCCCATTTCGGACCGGAGACTTCGCGACGAATTTTGCGGCGTGACGCAAGTCGGATTTGCGCCGTTTTTTGTGCTGATCGGCGGACTTTGCGCCGATAACGGAGAATTTCGCCCAGGAACTCCACTCGCGAGGGTGCATCAGTCTGGCGAGAGATTGGGACATAATTTTCCGATCTCCGAGGCCCCCGACACCCCACAAGCACTATGGGATTCTCCCCCCCACCAAACACCTGCACAGTGCACCCCTATCCCGATCGGCAGCACACAAAAATGTCAGCTTGGCACCCTGGCAGTGCCTCAGCCAGTTGGCAGTGCCAAGCTGATATCCCCAGAGGGTACCACTCTGCCCAAAGGGCATGCGCTTGTGCTGGTCCGATTTGTCTGGTCCCAGTTTGTGAGGACCAGTGCTGAACAGCGCTCACCCAAGGACTCTTGAGGCGAAGGGGGTAGATCTCACGCCTCAGGAAACTGCATTTTACAGTGAGACTAGCTGCCTCGCTCTAATATGCAGATTTGCTCCAAAAAAAAAGTGATCCCACACACAATGGGTGGGATTTACAATGCAACGTCTCGCAAGATCGTGTTAGATCTCGCAAGGCGTTGCAAACAGGGTAGATCCCAGGAGCGGGGTCTCCCAGCTTTTATCAGCTAAGCTGCGCTGCAGTGAGCTGCTTTTGGGATGCAGTGTGGCCGTTGGATCGCACCCCATATGTTTCTGGCTATGAATTTCAGATTGGGGTAGGTCATTTAGCCACTCTCGACTGTTCAGCTATTCATGGAGATCATGGCTGATGTGCGACCCGAACTCCATAAACCGGTCATTTTCCCCATATTCCTTAGGATAACATGAATCTCAGATCCAGGAGATCTGTGACCAATTGCCATTTGCAGAAGAGAGTTCTAAACTTCCACCATTCTATTTGTGTAGAAGATGTCCTCATTTCGCTCCTGAAAGGTCTGGCACTAAGTTTTCCATTATGCCCCATAGTCCTAGACTTCCAAACAGTGGGAATAGTTTCTATCTTATTTATTCCCCAACACACCTTGAAACTTTAAATCACCACATTACCGTCTACATTTCAGGAATTGCAACATGAGTTTGCATAATTGCTCCTTGTAATTTAACCCTGGAGTAGTTCTCATTCTGGTAAATCCATGCTGCACTCCATCCCAAGGTCAATATATCCATCCTATGGTATGGTGCACACAACCGCTTGCAGTACTCCAGGGTATGATATAACTGAAGCATAACTTTTACTCCCTGTATTCTAGTCCTCTTACTCCCTGTATTCTAGTCCTCTTACTCCCTGTATTCTAGTCCTCTGGATATAAAGGCCAGCATTTCATTAGTATTTTTGATTGTTTTCAGTACTAACTCATATTTTAATGATCGATGTGCCTTTGGACTGCTTCTGGTAATTGCTTTTCATCATTTAGAAAGTCCCCGTTCTCGTCTTTTTTGGTCTAAAGTTTGCCAACATTCAAACCCATTTGCCTCAGTTGTCAGTTCACCTAACCCTCACATCTAATTCCATCTATGCTGCTTAAAGTGCCTCAGACTTTGTGTCATCTGCAAATTTGGACATATTGTTCTCTATCCCATCATCAAAGTTGTTCATAAATAAGCTGAACAGTCAAGGCCCCAAAAGATCCTTGCATAATAGTCACATTTTACCAGGGCTGTTGCTTCTCTTCCTGCTCCTAGCGGTGCACAAGGCAGACTTTCATGCACTTCCATTAGTTTTTCCTGGAACAGGTCACTAGCCTGTTGCCAGAAGCATATAGCTTGAGCAGCACCACTCTGCATCAAGCACGACCAGGGGTCTCTACCTCTTACCGCCTGCCATTGCCGTATTTTGGAAGGATTTTGCAGGTTGATATTCAACCTGTTGGTCGAGTTAAGAACTTCCTTGGCCATCAGGTCCTGAGGTAGGATTTGAACCCGGAGCTTCTGCCTCCTAGGCAGGGGCGCTACCCACAGCATCACATGATCTCCGCCTGCTCATTATCCATACCCAGTCTCAAACCTCTCAGTTAAGTCCATTACTAGACGAATAATTTTTCTTCAATCCCACCAGTTTCAACTTTAGCCAATAGTCTCTTAAGAGGGACATAATATCAAATGTCTTCTGGAAGTCCATATTACCCTACCCACTAGTCACTCTTCAAAAATTCCAATCAAATTTGCTAGGACAGGTATGATCTATGTTTTACAAATTCATGCCAACTCTTTCTGATCAGATTTAAGGTGGTGATGAGTCACCCTATCTTTATAGACTTATGATGAATGTAGGAATTTCAGATGTATAGTGTTATATGCAGTAAGTGCAGTAAGGATTAAAAGCTTGGGTTAGTATGTGACTGCTGCAGTAGTGTTTTTAAAAGTTCCAGTTTAAACAGTAAACACTTTGGCTACAAAGGTGCAATTAGAGCATCCGAAAAATTGAAAATCATTAATTTCGACTATCTATATGGTTTACCTGTAGAGCTATGGAATTTTGTTTATATGAAGAAGGTTCCCTGGGGAGTAGATAATTAGAGACAGTGTGTTTGGCCTTAGTAAGATGATTTAGATATTAGGAGGAGCCGGGGGCTGAAGCAGTCAGGTATTGAATTCAGTTAATGGATGTGAACAGACCAGCAGCTTCTTCAAAAACAGTGAGTTAAAGATTTGCTGTGAACACGACAGGAACTTTTTGCCAAAGGCTGGCAGATTAAAAAGTAGTCTGACACAGATTGTTCCCTGATCAGATTTCTCGCTCTCCAATCAGTCTTTTAAAAGGAACTCAATTCAAGTGTACAGCAGGTAACCGCATGTTTGTTAACTGTATTTGAAAGTGGATTTTGACCTGAGATGAGTTTTGCTTGAGTGGAGATAAAACATAGTAGTTCGGAGTTAGTGTTTCATTTTCATTGTTAAGCCTTGTCTAATGGGTAATTGAAAGCTATTTTCTTGCTTGATGTTAAAGTTATTTTAATCCAGTGTTGGTAATAAAGTTTGTTTTAATATACCATATCCCTATTTCTGCGTGGAATCACACCTGGAGTGAAGTATCCTTTCCTCAGATACAAATTAAATAAAATATTGGGGTTTCTGTCCGGTATCCTAGCAATTGTTGTGGTCTGGTCTGGGATAGCAATATACTCTTAATTTTCCAACAACAGATGTTAGGCTAACTGGTCTGCAAATTCCTTTTCCAAAGAACCATAGAATTCCTAATGCAAAAGGAAACTATTCGGCCCTTCATATCGGCACCTACCCTCTGAAACCCTCCCTACATAGGCCCACTCCCCTACCCTATACCCATAACCCCCAAACACTAAGGGGCAATTTAGCATGGCCAATCCACCTAACCTATACACTTGTGGACCGGGAAGAAACCGGAACACCCGGAAGAAACCCACACAGACAAGGGGAGAAAGTGCAAACTCCATACCGTTGAATCGGGATCCCTGGCACTGTGAGGTGGCAGTGCTAATCACTGTGCCACCCTCTCCTTGCTCACCTTTTAAAAATCAAAGTGTAACATGCACAATTTTCCGACATAAAGGAACAATTTCCAAATCAAAAACTTAAGGGCATCTGCAACGTTCTCATTCACTTCCAAGTCATCCGATGCTGGGGACTGGTCACATTTTGATGCCATTACTTTCATTACTGTTGTATGGCATAACATTACCTTCGTTGAGCCCGTGGCCCTGATTTAATTTTAAGCTTCCTTGGCATGTTGTTCATTTCTTCTCATTTAAATATTGCACAAAGTCAGTGTGACTGCCATTTCCCAATTTTCGTTGAAAAGTAATAATGCAATATTGCCAAAGGGTTTACATTGCTCCTGACCACCTACTTTTTACTAATGCAATTGCAAAAATTATTTTTCCTTTGCTGTTCTCTGACAACTCGAGTTTCTTTTCCTACTCCTATTTAGTAGCTTTGCTACTTAATTTATAACTTTCAACAGTTCTTTGTAACTTTACCAACCGCTAGGATCTATGCTATTTATTGAAGTTGTTGGAAACGTTTCAGTTTAGCTTTTATGTTATCCTTATCCAGTTGTCAGTGGCTGCCATTTTTTGGCAAGTAGAGCTCTTCCCCATTGGATTCTGAAACGCAACTTGTGTCTCCTGCCAGGACAAGAGGCAAGACTTCTGATACAACCTGCATGGGACCTCCCAGGCCTGAGGGGAAAGAGGTTCCAGAGCACGAGATCCACAAACTGTGGAGAGGCATCACCCTGACCACCCACCTGCCATGGGGTTCAGAAACTAGGTGAACAGCTTCAGGATCCAACCAAAAGAAACACTAGAGTTGCAAACACGGGATATGGGAATAATGTCCTTGTATATTTGAACGTTAGCCTTTGACTCTTTTTCCGAATGACCCATTTTTCCCACAGACCACTGACAGCTTACTTAAATTAACTCTCTATCATAGAATTTACAGTGCAGAAGGAGGCCACTTGGCCCATCGAGTCTGCACCGGCTCTTGGAAAGAGCACCCTACCCAAGGTCAACACCTCCACCCTATCCCCATAACCCAGTAACCCCACCCAACACTTAGGGCAATTTTGGACACTAAGGGCAATTTATCACGGCCAATCCACCTAACCTGCACATCTTTGGACTGTGGGAGGAAACCGGAGCACCCGGGGGAAACCCACGCAGACACGGGGAGGATGTGCAGACTCCGCACAGACAGTGACCCAAGCCGGAATCGAACCTGGGACCCTGGAACTGTGAAGCAATTGCGCTATCCACAATGCTACCGTGCTGCCCCAACTTCTGAAAGTTTCCGGACAACAAGTACCTTTAAACAGAATGCTTTTATAGTTCGTACAACTTTATTTTTTAAAACGCACAATTAAACCATTGGAGAGGCTTGGGAGCAGGAGATGCTGAACTGGTGGAGAGATCACATCACAACTGCGAGGAAAAATAATACTCAGGGCAGGGGAATCGACACAGTAAATATAAATTGTTATGGGTCAGGGTTTAGAGAATCCCAAGTGTATCGTGGAGTTCACCTGACCCATAACTTTTAATAGATTGTGGTATGGGGAGCACATGGCTCACTCTACAGGTGTGGTACAACAGAAATGGAAAAGTATTTTTTAAAGCAAAACAATGTTTATCCTATGAACTCAAGTTAACCTTTTTAAAACAGTGAATATCTTAGCAACCATTAATTCCAAGATAACCCCCAAAGAATACAACACTAAGTACCCTATATGCTATCCTTTTACACCCAAAAGACTTAACAAACCTTTAAACAGAAGCACATCAGAGTTTACATTCAATACTGAAAACATTTATAATCCTGAATTCACCAAAAGATTAAGAGATAGTCCTTCATGGCAGAGAGCTCAACAATACAGCTGCTTTGGCTGACTTCAGCTGCAACACACTGGAAAACCAGACACACCCAAGCTTTTTCTCAAAGTGAAACTAAAAAGCAGAAGTAGAGCTCAGCTCCACCCACACGCTGACATCACTCCAGTAACATGAACAGCTCCATTTCTTAAAGCTACTCACATGACAAAATGAACACCAGGAATAAGGTACCAAAAAATAAGCTCAAGACAGGTTTGACAGTCTGGAAAGATATTCTGTAATGGGAAGAAGATAACCAGGGAAAGAGTAGGACTCATTAGGAAAATCTGTGGGTGGAGCCAGAGGACATTGGTTACGTGTTGAACGAATACTTCATATCGGTCTTCACCCAAGACAATGAGGAGATAGATATAGAACTCGGGGAGAGGTTCTTGAGCAACTTGTCATAGGGAGTGACAAGGTATTGGAGGTGTTGGCAGGTTTAAAAGTGGACAAATCTTCAGGTCTGGATGAAGTGTCCCCCAGGGTGCTGTGGGAAGCGAGGGAAGAGATTGCAGGGGCTCGGATCCAAATTTTCAATTCCTCTCTGGCCTCGGAGCCAGATGATATTAACAGCTAATATGGCCCCACTGAACAGCTAATATGGTCACACTATTTAAGAAAGGTTATAGAGATAAGCCAGAGAACTACAGACCAGTGAGTCACATGTCAGTGGTAGAGAAACTATTGGAGAAAATTCTGAAGGAGAGAATCTATTTCCACTTGGCGAGGCAAGGTTTGATCAAGAATAGTCAGCATGGCGTTGTCAGAGCAAGATCATATCTATCAAATTTGATTGAATTTTTTGTGCATGTGACCAAGTATGTAAAGGAGGGTAGTGCAGTTGATGTAGTTTGCATGGATTTCAGCAAAGCCTTTGACAAAGTCCCACATGGGAGACTGATAAAGAAGCCAAATCCACATGGGATAACTTGATATGGTGGACTTAAATTGTGCTTAGCTGTAGGAGACAGAGGGTGATAACCGTTTATACCAACTAAAAGGAAGGACGGTAGAAAGAGGGAAAATCAACCGTGGATATCTTAGGAAATAAGGGAGAGTATCAAATTGAAGGAAAAAGCATACAAAGTGGCAAAGATTAGAGGGCGACTAGAGGACTGGGAAATCTTCAAGGGGCAACAGGAAGCTACTAAAAAAGCTATAAAGAAGAGAAAGATAGATTATGAGAGGAAACTTGCTCAGAATATAAAAACAGATAGTCAAAGTTTCTACAAATATATAAAACAAAAAAAGAGTGGCTAAGGTAAATATTGGTCCTTTAGAGGATGAGAAGGGAGATTTAATAATGGGAGATGAGGACATGGCTTAGGAACTGAACAGGTTTTTTGGGCGGTCTTCACAATGGAAGACACAAATAACATGCCAGTGACTGGTGGAAATGAGGCTATGACAGGTGAGGACATTGAGATGATTGTTATCACTAAGGAAGTAGTGATGGGCAAGCTTATGGGGCTAAAGGTAGACAAGTCTCCTGGCCCGGATGGAATGCATCCCAGAGTGCTAAAAGAGACGGCTAGGGAAATTGCAAATGCACTAGTGATAATTTACCAAAATTCACTAGATTCTGGGGTGGTCCCGGCGGATTGGAAATTAGCAAACGTGACACCACTGTTTAAAAAAGGAGGTAGGCAGAAAGTGGATAATTATAGGCCAGTGAGCTTAACTTCGGTCGTAGGGGAGATTCTGGAATCTATCATCAAGGAAGAAATAGCGAGGCATCTGGATGGAAATTGTCCCATTGGGCAGACACAGCATGGGTTCATAAAGGGCAGGTCGTGCCTAGCTAATTTAGTGGAATTTTTTGAGGACATTAACAGTGCGGTAGATAACGGGGAGCCAATGGATGTGGTATATCTGGATTTCCAGAAAGCCTTTGACAAGGTGCCACACAAAAGGTTGCTGCATAAGATAAAGATGCATGGCATTAAGGGGAAAGTAGTAGCATGGATAGAGGATTGGTTAATTAATAGAAAGCAAAGAGTGGGGATTAATGGGTGTTTCTCTGGTTGGCAATCAGTAGCTAATGGTGTCCCTCAAGAATCAGTGTTGGGCCTACAATTGTTCACAATTTACATAGATGATTTGGAGTTGGGGACCAAGGGCAATGTGTCCAAGTTTGCAGACGACACTAAGATGAGTGGTAAAGCAAAAAGTGCAGAGGATACCGGAAGTCTGCAGAGGAATTTAGATAGGCTAAGTGAATGGGCTAGGGTCTGGCAGATGGAATACAATGTTGACAAATGTGAGGTTATCCATTTTGGTAGGAATAACAGGAAAAGGGATTATTATTTAAATGATAAAATGTTAAAACATGCTGCTGTGCAGAGAGGCCTGGGTGTGCTAGTGCATGAGTCGCAAAAAGTTGGTTTACAGGTGATTAAGAAGGCAAATGGAATTTTGTCCTTCATTGCTAGAGGGATGGAGTTTAAGACCAGGGAGGTTATGCTGCAATTGTATAAGGTGTTAGTAAGGCCACACATGGGGTATTGTGTTCAGTTTTGGTCTGGCGCTGGAGGGTGTGCAGAGGAGATTCACTAGGTTAATCCCAGAGCTGAAGGGGTTGGATTACAAGGAGAGGTTGAGTAGACTGGGGCTGTACTCATTGGAATTTAGAAGGTTGAGGGGGGATCTTGAAGGGAATAAATAGGATAGATGCAGGTAGGTTGTTTCCACTGGTGGGTGAAAGCAGAACTGGGGGGGGGGGGGGGGGGGGCATAGCCTCAAAATAAGGGGAAGTAGATTTAGGACTGAGGTTAGGAGGAACTTCTTCACCCAAAGGGTTGTGAATCTATGGAATTACTGTTGAGGCTCCTTCATTAAATGTTTTAAAGATAAAGATAGATAGTTTTTTGAAGAATAACGGGATTAAAGGGTTATGGTGTTCGGGCCGGAAAGTGGAGCTGAGTCCACAAAAGATCAGCCATGATCTCATTGAATGGCGGAGCAGGCTCGAGGGGCCAGATGGCCTACTCCTGCTCCTAGTTCTTATGACAGCAAGCTGCTTTAGTGATTGGAAACCAGTGTCCAGTGGCGTACCTCAAGGATCTGTGCTGGGTCCCCTATTGTTTGCCATTTATATAAAATGACATAGATGACCAAGTGGGGGATAGGATCAATATGTTTGAGGATGACACAAAGATTGGATGGATAGTTAACAGTGAGGTTGTGTCTTGGGTTTCAGGACGATATAGACGGGATGGTCAAATGAGCAGAAAAGTAGCTGATGGGATTTAATCTTGAAAAGTGCGAGGTGGATATACTTGGAAGGAGTCATGTGACAAGGAAGGACGTATTCAATGAATGGCATGACACTGGGAAGTTCCGAGGAACAAAGGGACCTTGGTGTGTTTGACCATAAGTCTCTGAAGGCAGAAGGGCAGGTTAATAGGCTGGTGAAAAGACATATGGGACACTTGCCGTTATCAATTGATTGGAGTTGTACAGAACTTGTGAGGCCACAGCTGGAGTACTGTGTGCATTTTTGGTTGCCACATTACAGGAAGGATGTGATTGCACTGGAGGAGGTGCAGAGGCAATTCACCAGAATGTTGCCTGGGATGGAACATTTTAAGTTATGAGGAGGTTGGATAGGCTTGGGTTGTTTTTGCTGGAGCAGAGAAGATTGAGGGGCGATCTGTTTTAGGTGTACAAGATTATAACAGGCATGGACAGGGTGGATGGGGAGCTGCTGTTCTCCTTTGTTGAAGGGTAAGTTACAAGGGGACAAGGGGACACAAGTTCAAGGCAGGCTTGTGGTGGGTGGGGGTGGGGGGGGATTTGAGGGGGGAAAAAAAATATCCAGAGGGTGGAATGCACTGCCTGGGAGAGTGGTAGACGAGAGTTGCCTCACATCCTTTAAAAAGTACTTGGATGAGCACTTGGCACATCATAACATTCAATGCTATAGGCCAGGTGTTGGCAAATGGGATTAGGTAGGCAGGTGAGATGTTTTTCATGGGTCAGTGCAGACTCTATGGGCCGAAGGGCCTCTTCTGTGCAGTCCAAGCTCTGTCCCTCCCCACGGTGGGTTCAGAAGGAAGATCTTGCTCTTGCCCAGGTTAAGTTTGTAACCTGAGAAGGCTCTGAACTGCTTTAGGAGTTTCATTATCGCTTCCATGCTGGCCCAGGGATTCGAGATGTAGAGGAGCAGGTCATCCGCATAGACTGAAACTCTTTGTTCTTTGTCCTCCCCTTTGGATAACTCTTCACCCCTTCGCCACTCAAGAGGGTGATCGGCAGTGGCTTGATTGCCAGAGCAGCAGTGGGCATAGCGGTTATTCCTGCCTCAGCCGGAGGTATCTAGCACTGGTGGTGTTTGTCTGTACATTTGCCTTGGAAGCGCTGTACACCAGTTTCACCCAGGAGGGCCCAAACGTTACATTCGACCTTGTCGAAGGCCTTTTCTACGTCAAGGAAATGATCACTTCTGGTGTTCGCTTCCCGGAAGGAGTCATTTTCAAGTCCAGCAGGCACCTGATGTTCAATGTTAGCTGCCTGCACTTGACAAAGCCCACCTGGTCCTCTGCGACTACTCTGGCACGCATCTCTCCAGCCTCCTCGCCAGGATCTTTAAGTCTACATTAAGTAGTGAGATGGTACAGTAGGGCCCACACGGTTAGCAAGTCTGCCCACCCAGCTCTTTCTTACCCGCAGTCGGTCCTTGATTCTCCTGAAGGAAGGCTATATCAGCTCTCTTCAAATGGGTGAAGCCTCTTGATCTTTTCACCAGGCCGTTAAGTCCCCTGATGTTCCAGGTGACTATTCTGACCCCTCCTGCAGGGTCAACCATATTTACCTTGTGGATGCACCCCTGCACTCCGGGGTTTCCCTTTGTTTGGGGGTCATCCAAGGTGGCTGTTACCAGTGCCATTGATTCTATTGTCGCCATGTGCGATCATTCATAGCCAGTCTTACCCAACCTCCCCCTTTCCTCTCCTCATCCCTTGTTCGTTGTGGTGGTGTTGGACGAGGATGGGGGTTCCCCACACTTGGGCTAAAAGTGCCTAATTTCAAGTTTCCAGGAGGAGAGTCACCTTTCCTGCATCCACTCAGCACATCCCCGTCACCGGATGTCAATCCCCGTTTTAAAAAGTTATTTGGCTGGCATCTCTGCCCCTAGATTTGTCTACTCTTCGATCATAATGATGCCATGGGTAAAACAGTGCAACTGCACAAGCATAACACTGACAGCAAATGCAGCCACAAAAAGAAAAATCACTAGCCACTGATCTCCTGTCGTTTCATCTATTAACAGGCTTGTCCAGTTTTCCAGGGACAGTCGCTGTCTTCTCTCACTGAACTTGGTCTTAGTTACATCAAGAATCTTAGCAGCTGTTTCAAATTTCTCCCTCACAAATGCCACGTTGTACTCAATCATATGATTGCTATTAAATAAAAGTTCACGCATCTTTAGGCTGTTAACTAATTCAGACTTATTACAAAATCTAATATGACACGGTAATTCATGATGGTGCTGTGAGCTATATATACATAATAGTGCCATTATTTAAAAAGTGAACACATAGGACTTGGGAAGGAAGCAAAAATTATTAGAATCAGAGTGCTGTAGCAACTGATTGAACACCCTAAAAATCCTATGGTGACACCAGTACAACACAAATAGCTGCTGCTCCTTCATCTGGGGTAATTGTGAGATGCATTGAAGGATCATAGAAACCTTGTGCAATCTAGCTATTTCACACAAGGAGCAGCACTATATGCAGCAAAACAGCAGAAGCATTTTAACATACTTGGAAATGACTTTGATGATCACTTTTATCTTAGTTAATTTTATTATACAAGTCTCCTTATAACTATAAAATAATTCCACTGCTTATGAATAGTGATCTTTATGAATGCATAGAATGGCAATACCTTGTTTTATCTTTGGAGTAGGATTCCATTCAGATACATTCTTCACAATAGCTTCGACTGCTTGGCCAGCTGCAATGCGAGTGTCCCAGTTAGGGCTGCGTAAATATGTTAATACCTGTATTTGAAAGTTTAAAAATCCGATTTATTTATTTCTGCATTGACATAATAAGTCGCTCAAATAATGTTTACAAGATAACTGAAGTCATATTCCATACTTATTAGTAACCAAATAGATCACACAATTCACAAACGCATAATTATACTGTACTCCTTCCCATGCGCGCTGAAGGTTGATCAATTAAGTTAGGTCAAGGTCAACTAATCTGATTAGCCAGAGAGGAAATTTAAACCCAACATTTTTCATACATCAGAATTGAAACAGAGCTTTGAAATCAGCTCGAGTAAAACTTGATACGCTTTGAAAAAAGTTTTTTAAAAGCCTGAGTACCCAATTATTTTTTTCCCAATTAAGGGTCAATTTAGCGTGACCAATTCACCAAGCCTGCACATCTTTGTGTTGTGGGGGTGAGACCCACGCAGACACAGGGAGAATGTGCAAACTCCACACGGACAGTGACCCAGGGTCGGATCGAACGTGAGTCCTTGGCGCTGTGAGGCAGCAGTGCTAACCAGTGTACAACCATTCTGCCTCGATTGACTTTTAAAAAAAAAAAATCAAGAGATAATGCCAGTTCTGACCAAATGCAAATAATACTTTTCAACTGAACTCCCGAATCAAGTGTGAATATCAAGTAAAATTACTGATGATAAAGTACATGTGCTGAATGGAGTTCCGATGCAAAGTTAGTTTTTAACTGCTACACACGTCCAGGGCTGATCAACAGTTCAGAAGGGAGTGCAAAGTTAAAAGGGAAGGCAATTCTGCACTTTTCAAAGCAACCCTATTAATCCTTCACATGACACTCTGGGCAATAATCATGACACTCTGGGCAATAATACCTACGAACAATAATACCTACAAGTCCCAAAACACACAAATCACCTTGCACAATAACAGCTTCCATGGCTAACACCCTCATATCAATTTCTTCACTTCTCCCATCACTATTACTAGATTCATTAATTGATAGTCTTGTACTCACATGTGCTTTTTTGTTTGTTTGAAATTGGGTACTTGCCTCATTTACTATTTATGGGCAAAGCAATAAGACTTCCGCTCATGGTTGAGGATTTTTAGCAAGGTTCTACTGGTTCGTAAACATCTGCTTAGGTGCAATCTGGTAAAGCTCGTAGAAGGAGGCAAGTCAGAGATGCTGCTTCAGTCAATCAGTGGATGGCGTGACCTGCAGAATTCACACTCCGATGTTCCCCACAGCAAGTGAAGACACTGTCTCATAAGCATTATAAACAAGCCGAACCTTTACAGAATGGAACATATGATTGTTCAATGCTGCTTGATTTAATGCCAGGTGGCTATTCTGTCAAAAGTATGCTACTACTACTGGGGTAATAAAAATCAATTGCTGGAATTTGGCTGTTCTATGAAAGACAACATCCACCTCCCGTAGCATCCTACCTAATGTTATCCAGATAGCCTATGGTAGCCGAGAAGGATACAGAGCCATAAAAGTTGAATTTTAAACTGCCATAGTAAATTGACAATGGAGTGAGTTTGCAAACCTTGATGAAGTTGACAGATGCTCAATGGCGTCCATTGAGAGGTGTAACCAATACATATCTGCTCAAAGAAATCCTCATAGGACTGATGTGGCTGTAAAAAAAAAAAAGTGTTGGGGAAGGTGGTCCCTGGCGGGCTGCTGTTCCCAGCTCCTGTGCCCAGTTCTGCTGACCTGGACATGCAGCTGCTGCAATTCCTCCAGCATTAGGAAGATACAAAGTGGCATGCCCATGGAGAAAGTGTCACAACACCCTGGGCTAGCGCGGGGTTAATTCCAACCTCACTTAACCAGGACCGCAACACAGGTGAAATAAGATTTTAATTAAAATACCCGAGGTCATTAGTTGATCGCAATAAGCTTCAGTCACCAGGTTTGGAACTTTAACACAAGTAAATTATGTCCAGTTAATTAAACTACACACACCCACAAAAGGGGGAAAGGCTGGTGCTGCAAAGAAGGCTGCTAAATAAGATTTAAGAGCCCATGATGTTAGGGGCAAGGTACAGGCATGGATAGAGGATTGGCTGGATGGCAGAAAACAAAGAGTGAGGATAAAGGGGTCTTTTTTACAATGACAGTGATATTCCACAGGGGTCAGTGTTAGGACCACAAATATTCACAATATACATTAATAATCTGGAAGGAGGAACTGAGGGCATTGTTGCTAGGTTTACAGATGGCACAAAGATATGTGGAGGGACAGGATTGTTGAGGAAGCGAGGAGGCTGCAGAAGGACTATGGCAAGGAAGTTGCAGATGGGAGTACATCTGGCCATTGACCTTTAGGGAAGGAAATCTGCCATCCTTACCTGGTCTGGCCAACATGTGACTCCGGACCCATTGCAATGTCCTCTGAAATGGCCTAGCAAGCCACTCAGTTATATTCAACCGCTACGAAAACACACACAATAAAAGAAACTGGACGGACCACCCAGCATCGAACCAGGCACCGGAAATGACAACGGCAAACCCAACCGTGTTGACCCTGCAAAGTCCTCCTTACGAACATCGGGAAGGAGTCATCAGCAGTGCTATCAAGCAGCTGATAAGCAGCAATAATCTGCTCAGGAACGCTCAGTTTGGGTTCTGCCAGGGTCACTCAGCTCCTGACATCATTACAGCCTTGATTCGAACATGGGCAAAAGAGCAGAATGCTAGAGGTGAGGCAAGACAGACTGCCCTTGACATCAAGGCAGCATTTGACTGTGTATGGCATCAAGGAGTCCCAGCTAAACTGGAGTCAATGGGAATCAGGGGGGGGAAACTCTCCGCTGGCTGGAATCATACCTGGCACAAAGGAAGATGGTTGAGGTGATTGGAGGTCAATCATCTCAGCTCCTGGACATTATTGCAGGAGTTCCTCAGGGTAGGGTCCTAGGCCCAACCACCTTCAGCTGCTTCATCAATGACTTCCCTTCCATCAAAAGATCAGAAGTGGGGATGTTTGCGGATGACTGCACAATGTTCAGCACCATTTGTGACTCCTCAGATAATGAAGCACTCCATGTCCAAATGCAGCAAGACCAGAACAATATCCAGGCTTGGGCTGACAAGTGGCAAGTTACATACGTGCCACACAAGTACCAGGCAATGAACATCTCTTACAAGAGAGGATCTAACCACCGCCCATTGACATTCAATGGCATTACCATCGCTAAATCCCCCACAATTAACCTCCTAGGGGTTACCATTGATCAGAAACTGAACTGGACTAGCCATATTAAAACTGTGGCTACCAGGACAGGTCGAAGGCTAGGAAACCTTCGGCAAGTATCGCACCTCCTGACCCCCAAAGCTTGTCCACCATCTGGACAAGGCACAAGTCAGGAGTGTAGCGGAATGCTTTCCACTTGCCTGGATGATTGCAGCTCCAACACTCAAGTTCGACACCATCCAGGACAAAGCAGCCAGATTGATCACTTCCACAAGAAGTCAAACCGTCCACCACCAACGAGCACACCACACGAAGCGTGTGTACCATCTACAAGATGCACCGCAGAAACTCACCTTCCAAACCCACGACCACTGCCATCTAGAAGGACAAGAGTTGCAGATACCTGGGAACCCCATCACCTGGGAACCCCATCAGCCTCCAAGCCGCTCATCACTCCAACTTGGAAATACATTGCCGCTCCTTCACTGTTGCAACATCCTGTAACTCCCTCCCTAACAGCACAGTGGTTGTAACCTACCTCAAGGACTGCAGCAGTTCAAGAAGCAACTCACTACCGCCTTCTGAAGGGCAATAAATACTGGCCTAACCAGTGGCGGGCACATCCCGTAAATGAAGAAAAATAAATGAGGTGAGGGGAGGTTATGCACTTTGGTAGGAAGAATAAGGCACAGACTATTTTCTAAATGGGGAAAGGCTTCGGAAACCTGAAGCGCAAAGGGACTTAGGAGTCCTAGTTCAGGATTCTGTTAAGGTTAACATGCAGGTTCAGTTGGCAGTTAGGAGGGTAAATGCAATGTTAGCATTCATTTAGAGTGCTATAATACAAGAACAGGAATGTACTGCTGAGGCTGTATAACACTCTGGTCAGACCCCATTTGGAATATTGTGAGTAGTTTTGGTCATCTAATGAAGGATGTGCTGGCCTCGGAGGGGGTCCAGAGCAGGTTCATAAGAATGATGCCAGGAATTAAGGATTCATCAAATGAGGTGCGGTTGAGGACTCTGGGTCTATACTTGGGGGAGTTCAGAAGGATGTGGGGTGGGGTGGGGATCTCATTGAAACTTACAGAATACTGAGAGACCTAGATAGAGTGGACAAAGAGATGTTCCCACTAGGGGAGGCCGAACCCGAGGGCACAGTGTCAGACTGAAGGGATGATCCTTTAAAATGAAGATGAGGAGATAGGTTCTTGATTAATAAGGAGATCAGGGATTACAGGGAGAAGGCAGCAAAATGGGATAAGAAACACGTCAGCCATGATCAAATTGCAGAGTAAACTAGATGGGCCAAATGACCCAATTCTGCTCCTATATCTTATGGTGAGTCGGGAACGAAAATAATAAAAATAAAAGGATAGGATGACTTCTTTCTGAAGTTCAGCTTTCGTTTTGATACTTCATCATTCAAGGCTTGAGATGGTTCTCTCTGGCAAGGCTCTCTTCTCTGCAGATCCCCCATAATTTCAAGTTCACAGCAAAAGATGTGCTGGGCACTAATTGACTGGTTGCCAGACAACCAATTGATCAGACCCTTTCCAAACTGGTTCCCAAGATCCACTTGGTGCCAAGGAATCTGGCTAAATACAAAAGCTGGGAACAAGTGTCCTGACAAGCAGGTTACTTCAATCTAGACTCTTCGCTTAAAGGCATATTCCGATTATGGGTCCACAGACCATACAAAATAAATTGGGAACAAGGAAATAAATAGGAAGGACACTTCC
The DNA here is from genome assembly GCF_047496885.1 of Scyliorhinus torazame. Lineage (NCBI taxonomy): Eukaryota > Metazoa > Chordata > Chondrichthyes > Carcharhiniformes > Scyliorhinidae > Scyliorhinus > Scyliorhinus torazame. The sequence goes on from NC_092722.1 coordinate 132,634,669, forward strand.
AAAAGCCACCCCTTGACTAGTCAAGTGGATTTGGTGGTGGAAGAAATCAGCATTCCCAGAATATTTTCTGAGAAGTGATGGAAAGAGTAAAAAAGTCAAGTGCTGGTGTCAGTGATTAAAAATACAAAGGGACAGGTTTAAAAAAAGTTGCTCAAATCGGTGATTAGTAAGTGAAGTTGGTGCCCTCTTTGGTTCACCAACTTCTCACTTACACTTGTCTGAAGTGATGGGTGAGCTGCTCGACCTTTCAATGGGTGCAAACTTGCTTGCATCAAGAGCAGGAATATTGGTGCATTTGAAAAGTGCAACTGTGCAAAACAATTCCCGAGCCTGTTCTATTTAATAGGAAATTATGGAAGTTTGTATTTATCACAATAAAAGCATAAAACTAAGTGTTAGTTACACATTTTCTTACTTATTTTAGCTAATGACGGCACAGCAATGCCCCAAGTAAAGATAGCAAGGAAATACATGACCTCTGCGATGCTAATCATTGGTCAAAAGGGAGTGCTCTCCTGGAATTCCCCCAGAAGCTTCTGCAGGTTACCTGGCTGAAAAAAATCTCATGCGCAGTCCATATGTATGCACAGCCCTGGCTATTTTTGGATTTCAGCCATGCATTCCCTGGCGTCCTTTAGAAAGTTCTCATATCAGCCACGGGAAATATGGCTGAAAACATTTCCTGCAAAGTTGGGGTGGTAGGAAAGAACAGAGGCTATCAAAGATTCAGAAGGAGAATTGGAATTCTAAAGCAATTCCAATTGAGAGGGTATTGGAAGGACTTGAATTTTAATTAGGGAGTTGGACAGGTATTTTAGAATGAAGAATTTAGGGGGTTACGGATAAAAGCAAGGTGTGGAACTAAGCACATTGCTCATTCAAAGAGCCAGTAGAGGCACGACAGGCTGAATGGTATCAGTCCCTGTGCGGCACGTCTCCAAGATTCTAGGTCTACCTGGAAGGTAGGGAAGAACATTGCCATTCACTGCACACATTCCAGATAATGAATATCCACTGGTCCCCTGCCTTTCATCTACTTACTAATGTTCCACAGAAATCTAGAACACTTATTTTTAATAAAATAAACAGATTAAATAAATAGACATCAAATTGGTTTCCCTTCTGACAATTTTAGGGTTGCCAACATTCGTCTCAAACTGCTGCTGAGTCAGGAGAAGAGTACTTTTGTTTATGCATTTTGTGCCTCCAAAATCGGGTTTCCCACCATGCATCATCATGGCCGCCTCCTAGGGGAATGAGGCACAGCTCATATTTGGTTTCAGCTTTTCCATGCTGGAACTTCCTTATGACTAGTCACTTGGATGCTGGAAATTCAGTGTGCCATATTACAATGCTATGAAGCATCAATGAAACCTGTCACGGCACTCATTTTTCACTTTGAGAGGAATATTGAAGTTCTATCTGAAATAAGCTAAGGAATTAATGAATACAAGTTTAACTTTCTTAGCTTAATGCAAAAAAAAAAAAAAGTCCCTGTTGTAATGGATTAGAAAGTAAATCTAAAAGAAAGCAAAGACAAATAAAAAAAAAGTATCTGTTAAAAGTAATCAATTTCATTGTATCTTGGTCATACATGCAATGATTCAAGATGAAGGTTTAAAAAAAAAAAACTTGAGAAATCTTCGCATAACCCTTGCAAGCCATGGTTTGGCCACTTTTGTTTTATTGTTGCACCAGACAGAAATAAACAATTGTTGCAATTCACCCATGCGCGCTTTCAATATTTGCCATTTCGTAGCCATCATCACCACTTTGTAACGTTCCGTAATCCATCCTACCATCGTAGTTTCCTTTATTTCAATTCAGGACCCTAGTCTCAGAATCAATTACATCACTCTCCATCTTGATGAAGAATTCTATCATATTACCGCGGTCACCCCAAAGGGCCTTGTACAACTAGATTGCCAATTATTCCTTTCTCATAACACAATACCCAATCCAGGTTGGCCTGTTTAGGAGTTGATTCGTTGTTTGCTGGCACAGTAGCATTGTGGATAGCACAATTGCTTCACAGCTCCAGGGTCCCAGGTTCGATTCCGGCTTGGGTCACTGTCTGTGCGGAGTCTGCACATCCTCCCCATGTGTTCGTGGGTTTCCTCCGGGTGCTCCGGTTTCCTCCCACAGTCCAAAGATGTGCAGGTTAGGTGGATTGGCCATGATAAATTGCCCTTAATGTCCAAAATTGCCCTTAGTGTTGGGTGGGGTTACTGGGTTATGGGGATAGGGTGGAGGTGTTAACCTTGGGTAGGGTGCTCTTTCCAAGAGCTGGTGCAGACTCGATGGGCCGAATGGCCTCCTTCTGCACTGTAAATTCTATGATAATCTATGACTTCACTGAGAACCATTTTGCTTGGCGGTTTTGGTCAGTTGTGGCTTGCCATTGCCTTACACTTAGGGCAGGGTGAGGAGGCAGTCCCAAGTCTACCGCAGCTGGAACGAGAGTGCAGCCCGCGATGTTTGCATTATTCCGCATTAGCCAAATGAACTAACCAGCCTCAACATCCTATGTAATCCAATGCAAAAATATTGATGAATGCACAGCTCTGAGCTTATTGCTATTATTTTGGTTTAACTCATTCTCAGCTTTGATCTTATTGCTATTATTTTGTTTTTACTCATTCCAAGAGAAATTTATGGTTTTCTTGAATTTGAAATTGTTCAAACAATATTGGAGAAGTGTGCATAACTCTGCTGTAGCTGACCATATTATATATGCTGACCATATTATATAGCATACACAAATTCAGAGATATCCCCCCCACCCCCAATATAGGAAAGCCATCATTGCTTGTCACAGTTGACTGCTTATTGAACATGGGCGTGGCTGGTTTTAAGCATGGAGAGAGGGAAAAGAAAGAAGGGAGAGAAATTCAAGAAAGAAACAAAATACATAAGGGGTGCAGAAAATTTGTGAATTATTAAACTAGAGTTACTAAATTGGAAGAGAGCAGAAGATCAGAGAACATACCCCTCATGTGCAGGGGAGAATTGTTCACAGGGGGCACAAAATAATTTCCAGATATACCAATACCTAGTGCATCCCAGCCATGAGCAGGAGGCTCATGGTGTAGTGGCATTAGTCATTGGACTACGAATCCAAAAATCCAGGGTAATGTTCTGGGGACCTGGGTTCGAATCCCATCATGCAGATGTAGGAATTTGAATTCAATAAAAAGAAATCTGAAACTAAAAGCCTTATGATGACCATGAAACCTGTGTCAATTGTCATAAAAACCCATCTGGATCACTGATGTACTTTAGGGAAGGAAATCGGCCATCCTTACCTGGTCTGGCCTAAATGTGACTCCAACCCATAGCAATGTGGTTGACTCTTAAAAACCCTTGGGGACGGGCAACAATGTTGGCTCAGCCGGCGACGCCCACATCCCATGAACAAATTTTAAAAAGTGTGTTTGCCAATCCTTCCAAACTATACCGACATCTATGAATTAAAGATTAAACTACTGGACTATAGCTTTGGACATAAAAAAATGTTAATCGTCTCACTGGTTCAGCTGTGCGGTGCCTGTGCAGATGCCAAGAATGTGACTAATGCCGATGCTTCCGTAAAGTCAATGCTACTCACTTTAGGAGCCAAGGATAACTGGTTCAATCTGGTTTTCCATGGAGAACCTTGGTGGTTTTTCACAACATAGCGACTCCGGAGTTACCACAGACAGGAAAAAGTACTTGCTTTTACAGTTATCGCTGGTGTAAAGAGAACAGAGTATAAAAACTGCCATTGCAAACTGACTGACTTCGCTGTATTTTGCATCGCCAAGCATTTTCCAATGAATATGATGGGAGAAGAACTATTACCATGTCAGTGGAATACAAGGACTTTAAAAAAATTGACAACTGACATATCAAAACTTTTTCTTCCCTCAAAAAGAGAAGAACTATTGACAGAAGGAACTGTAGAAATTTATCATGGAGTGACTCATCACTTGTTATTCATTATGGCAATAATTTGCTTCAAAAATGATAGGAGATATTAGGAATTTGGATCCAGAAATGGAGCAGGCAATTTGGGGGTTAAACAGAAGAAAAGTCTGCTAGCAGCAGAGTCAGAGGGATATGGCCACAGTCTGAGTTACCTTGTCCCATTCGGACTTGACCTCATTAGTGGTTCAGCCAGGGTGATCCACTCGAGATCCATTGTCATTCGGACAACCTTGTTGCTCATCATGAAGTCTGATAACCTATTTGCCGGTCAATGGAAGATCAGTTGCCTACAAATGGCATAGCGCTGTCCTTTTATATAAACAAGAGTTTACATCAGCCAAGATTAACAATAGTAGGTTTAAGTCTGGAAACCCGAGAGAACCTTTGTTTGACGGAGAGCGCGAGAGACTAACCAGAGAGGACTTGAAAGTTCCACCAGGGCAGGCGTTGGAAAAGGATCCTGAAGAAATGTCCCTGACAGAAGAAAATTGCTTGTTAAATGCAAGTACTGCCTTTGCCTGTTTGTGTAAGTGGAACAAGAGCTACATGTTCATATAAGTGTTGTTTACTGGGAACTAGGGTGTTAAAGTTAAGAAACTGCATGCAATCTGTTAGTGTCAGAGCTGAAGTAAAAGTTTAATATTGTTTTCTTTTAATAAAGTTTGTTTATAAAATAACCAAGCACTTATTTCTTAAATTATCCTGGAACAAAGTTATGCATCTGGTCCAGTCTCTTACCCACTGTTAAGAGTTGCCGTCTAGTCGGTTGATTTTGTACATTTTGTTTTGAGAGGGGAAAGAGGATTACACAGCAAGGCTCCTTCCACGGCACCTTCCAAAGTCATGACCTCTACCATCTCAAAGCATAAAGGCAGAAAATGCATGTGGATACTACCCCTAATCTCTTTGTGCACCTCTCCAAGCAACACCATCCTGGTTTGGAACCATATCGCCATTCCTTCACTATCGCTGGGTGAAAAGCCTGGAACTCCCTTCCTAACAGCACTGCGGGTGTACCTACACCACATGGACTGCAGCTCACCACCACTTTACCAAGAGCATAGACATAGACATAGAACATACAGTGCAGAAGGAGGCCATTCGGCCCATCGAGTCTGCACCGACCCACATTAATCCCTCACTTCCACCTTATCCCCGCAACCCAATAACCCCTCCCAACCCTTATGGACACTACGGGTAATTTAGCATGGCCAATCCACCTAACCTGCACGTCTTTGGACTGTGGGAGGAAACCGGAGCACCCGGAGGAAACCCACGCGGACACGGGGAGAACGTGCAAACTCCGCACAGACAGTGACCCAGCGGGGAATCGAACCTGGGACCCTGGCGCTGTGAAGCCACAGTGCTAATCACTTGTGCTACAGGGTGGACAATAATAAATACAGATGGACAATAAATTCTGACCTAGCCAATGATGCCTACATCCCATGAACAAATAAATAAAAACAAAGATTATAATGAAGCTTCCAGTAAGGTTGAGCAGGTGTCTTTTCCTTTTTGTTAAATTTACCTCACAAATAACCCAATGGGTTTATGCATCAAAAAACTAAAAATTGCATTGTACAAATCTAAATGATCATGGAAACCCCACAAGTCCAACCACTATCAACAGATTATTTTATGCAATGACTCTGCCAAAGAGGTAAATAAGGCATTCCCAAGGTGCACTATGTACCTTAAGATATTATATAATTTCGAGACAACTGGGTTTTTAAAACATCAGTACTGCCATTAAAAAATGAACTGAAAATTATCCTCAAGATATCTTGTGAACTCTACAACAATTTTACAGCAAAATATTCAAGCAGCATAAAGCTGATTAAAAGATGGGTGGAGATTTTAAAATTAGTGCCCCAAGTGGAAACAGGAAAATTGTTCAACTTTTATCATTTAATGCTTTGAATTTCAGTCTTAAAAGCACACTCCAAAAAGTATTTTCTTTTTAAAAAAAATATATATTTTATTCAAGATTTTTTGGCCAAACATAACAGTACGAAGTGTTTCTTTTAAACAACAATAAAGCAATATAAATAACAGTGGCCAGTTTTAAACAAATAAATAAATAATATATGAACAGAAACAAAAACCAAACTAAATGGCAACTGCCTGGTCAAGAATAAATACTCTCCAAAGATATAATCCAACAGTCCAACATACATTACCTAAAACAAGTGCCTATACATATACAATAATATCCCTGAGAGTCCGTCCGATTCCTCCCCCCTCCCCCCCCCCCTCCCCCCTGGGTTGCTGCTGTTGTCTTCTTTTCCATTCCCTCTATCTTTCTGTGAGGTAGTCGACGAACGGTTGCCACCGCCTGGTGAACCCTCGAGCCGAACCCCTGAATACGAACTTAATCCGTTCTAACTTTATAAACCCTGCCATGTCGTTTATCCAGGTCTCCACACCCGGGGGTTTGGCTTCCTTCCACATTAACAATATCCTGCGCCGGGCTACTAGGGACGCAAAGGCCAAAACATCAGCCTCTCTCGCCTCCTGCACTCCCGGCTCTTCTGCAACCCCAAATATAGCCAACCCCCAGCTTGGTTCGACCTGGACCCCCACCACCTTCGAAAGCACCTTTGCCACCCCCACCCAAAACCCCTGTAGTGCCGGGCATGACCAGAACATTTGGGTGTGATTCGCTGGGCCTCTCGAGCATCTCGCACACCTATCCTCTACCCCAAAAAATTTACTGAGCCGTGCTCCAGTCATATGCGCCCTGTGTAACACCTTAAATTGTATCAGGCTTAGCCTGGCACACGAGGACGATGAGTTCACCCTACGTAGGGCATCAGCCCACAGCCCCTCCTCAATCTCCTCCCCCAGCTCTTCTTCCCATTTCCCTTTCAGCTCATCTACCATGATCTCCCCCTCGTCCCTCATTTCCCTATATATGTCCGACACCTTACCATCACCTACCCATTTCTTTGAGATCACTCTATCCTGCACATCCTGCGTCGGGAGCTGCGGGAATTCCCTCACCTGTTGCCTCGCAAAAGCCCTCAGTTGCATATACCGAAATGCATTCCCTTGGGGCAACCCATATTTTTCCGTCAGCGCTCCCAGACTCGCAAACGTCCCATCTACGAACAGATCTCTCAATTGTGCTACCCCTGCTCTTGGCCATGCTCCAAATCCTCCATCCATTCTCCCCGGAACAAACCTATGGTTATTTCTTATCGGGGACCGCACCGAGGCTCCAGTCTTTCCCCTATGCCGTCTCCACTGCCCCCAAATTTTCAATGTAGCCACCACCACCGGGCTTGTGGTGTATTTCTTCAGCGAGAACGGCAGCGGCGCCGTCACCATAGCTTGTAGGCTAGTCCCACTGCAGGACGCCCTCTCCAATCTCTTCCACACCGCTCCCTCCTCTTCTCCCATCCACTTACACACCATTGAAATATTGGCGGCCCAGTAGTACTCACTTAGGCTCGGTAGTGCCATCCCCCCCCCTGTCCCTACTACGCTGCAAAAACCCCCTACTCACTCTCGGGGTCTTCCCGGCCCACACAAAACTCATAATACCCTTTTCGATTCTTTTGAAAAAAGCCTTCGTGACCGCCCGCGCTTCCCATTTGGCCCCGCCCCCAATGGCCGGCGCCCCCAGCTCCTCATCCTCCCCCCCCCTCCCCCACGACATGGGGAAGAGAGAAAAGTTACAGGGTCGCAGGATTGACAACTTGGGAAATCATCTCTTCCCCCTTTTCACCCCACATATTCGCCCCACCACTTTGTCCCAAACGTTCTTTTTCTAGCCCGCTTATTCCAGTTTCTCCTCGACAATAAATGTCCACGCCTCTTCTGCCGTTTCAAAGTAGTGGTGTTTCCCTTGATGTGTGACCCACAGTCTTGCCGGCTGCAGCATTCCAAATTTAACCTTCCTTTTGTGCAGCATCGTCTTGGCCCGATTAAAGCTTGCCCTCCTTCTCGCCACCTCCGCACTCCAATCTTGATATATGCGGATCACCGCGTTCTCCCACCTACTGCTCCGAGTTTTCTTTGTCCATCTGAGGACCATCTCTCTGTCCTTATATCGGTGAAATCTCACCACTATGGCTCGAGGAATTTCTCCAGCCCTCGGTCTTCGCGCCATAACTCGATAGGCTCCCTCGACTTCCAACGGGCCCGTCGGGGCCTCCGATTCCATTAACGAGTGCAGCATCGTGCTCACATATGCCCTGACGTCCGCCCCTTCTGCACCTTCGGGAAGACCAAGAATCCTTAAATTCTTCCTCCTCACATTATTCTCCAGCACCTCCAGCCTTTCCACACACCTTTTGCGTTGTGCCTCGTGCATCTCGGTCTTCACCACCAGGCCCTGTATGTCGTCCTCATTCTCGGCAGCCTTTGCCTTCACGACCCGAAGCTCCTGCTCCTGGGTCTTTTGCTCCTCCTTTAGCCCTTCAATCGCCTGTAATATCGGGGCCAGCAGCTCCTTCTTCATCTCCTTTTTAAGTTCTTCCACGCAACGCCGCAGGAACTCTTGTTGATCAGGGCCCCATATTAAACTGCCTCCTTCCGACGCCATCTTGCTTTGTGCCTGCCTTCCTGGCCGCTGCTCTAGAGGATCCACCGCAATCCGGCCACTTTCCTCTCCTTTTTCCATCCGTGTCCAGGGGGGATTCCCTTCTGGTTTACCGCAGTGTTTTTAGCCATTAAAATTGCCGTTGGGGCTCCTATTAAGAGCCCAAAAGTCCTTTCTACCGGGAGCTGCCGAAACGTGCGACTTAGCTGGTCATCGCCGCACCCGGAAGTCTCCAAAAAGTATTTTCAGCACAATGCCTTGGCTTTGGAGGAAAGAAAGTAACCAGTTAAATGGAAGTTGCAAATGCAGCAGATTTACAGCATGACTTGCGCTGAGGCCCTCTCAGATTGTCTAGTAAACTTCCAGAATGGAAGTCAGCTCTCTCGAGCACAAGTGTTGTCAGTATAGCAAAATGTTCATGGAGATTGATCTTCAAGATCCTGGAGACTCCAGACCAACCCTGGAGGCCGGAAACCCATTTGGGGCAAAATTACTAAGGAACTCTGTGTTGAGCTTTTTCTTTTGGCTGAAAACAGCAAGAACATCTTCCACATGAACAGGTTTAATTACTTAGCTGCACTGAAATCAAGGAAGAAATCGCTGCATCCTGACTCAATGTAAACTTACTGTGTAAATGTTTGGTGCCATTACTCAGTGCCTCTTGTGCCTAGACTAGGAAAGTGTTCCTTCATACTTCACATTCTTCCCCACTAATTGTTCAACGTTGACTGATGAAACAATCCACTTGGCAACAAGACAGCACAGGTGTAATGACCTCCAATTGGCATTATTGGTTGGCCAATTGGAGTATGAGCTCCCTCAATGATAGCTCACTGAGGGGGCCCATATAAGCACCTGTGTAGGCTTTGTGAGCCCAGTCTTAAGTTGACTGGAATGCTAGCAGCACTGTTTGGAGCTGCTCTTGTATTGCAAATAAATACTGGTGTAGTGACGGTACCCCTGCCTCCTGTGGATTATTACAACAGGGATTGATCCAAACCAGAAACAGCCAAAAACTGTCTGCTTTCAGGATCTGTACGTATACACCATCAGTTCTTCTCCAGCAACTTGAATGGTTCCAGGGTTTTAGCCTCCAAGAGGCAGCCTGTATGAGTCACAGGGAATGGATGGTGACTGTGGGAGGGCATATTAGATGAGCTGAATGGGATCTCTCAGCTTTTGTCTAAGAAAAGGGATCAGTTCCATACAAGTTGATTCTACGAAAATAAAGTTGAAATGCATTTCCTAACAGAATATGAATAGAACTTTTCTCCCACCCACTTAATGCACAGTGCAAGTCTTGGTGGATCGTAACTTATGTCCGTGAAAGAATTATTCATCACAAACAGTTGAGCTATTTTTGTCTGTTAGCTATGAAACTCAATAGTTCCAGGTCACTGTCCATGTGGAGTTTGCACATTCTCCCCATGTCCACGTGGGTCTCACTCCCACAACCCAAACATGTGCAGGGTTAAATTGCTCCTTAATTTTAAAAACTAAAAAAAAAAAAAGCTCGGAAACTTAATAGAAAAGGTTTGTTGTGAGTGTTGCTCTTGCAAACTTTGCAGAGTCCCTGAGGACTTGGTCTCTCTTCTATCTAGCCATTTCCTGTCTCCCATCTCAAGAAACAGCCTCTAGGTCTGTCCCACCCATAGACCCCTTAATTGTAACTTCACTGGAAATCCAGCCCAAGATGTGGTACCAACCAGGAGGAAATTTCCCTCCTGTATTCAATTTGAAGAACTTCAACTCTGTTCAGTCAACCAAAAGATTCAGAATCAGGATTACTTCCAAATTAGTAAAGAATAATTCAAGGGGAAATTGATGTGTAATTGTTGATCAATCTCCACGACACTGCTGCATGTGACCCAGTCTCCAGTGACTGAGGGACGAAGGGACTACAGCTGGCTAACTTAGCCAGTGACCAGCTCATGTTAACCTGTGCACTGCTTTGTAAAGTGTTTAGTGGCAGAAGTAGAGCAGCTTTGGTGTGTCTCCAAGAACAGGTTTCTGCAATGGGAGTCAGTGATCTGAATTAGGTTTGGTATTATTTACTTATTTTTCTTCAGACCACAGTAAGCCAAAAGAAATGCATGAAGTATTTGTTAGAATCTACTTATAATATTTTTGCTGGATCAGTGGAATTTGCCTGGTGTTTCCAGTTGAACAAGTGTAGTTTTATTTAAACATACTCATTCTTATACATACATACATAGAACATACAGTGCAGAAGGAGGCCATTTGGCCCATCGAGTCTGCACCGACCCACTTAAGCCCACCCTATCCCCATAACCCAATAACCCCATCTAACTTTTTTGGTCACGAAGGGCAATTTATCATGGCCAATTCACCTAACCTGCACGTCTTTGGACTGTGGGAGGAAACCGGAGCACCCGGAGAAAACCCACGCAGACACGGGGAGAATGTGCAGACTCCGCACAGACAGTGACCCAGCGGGGAATCGAACCTGGGACCCTGGCGCTGTGAAGCCACAGTGCTACCGTGCTGCCCAAATATACCTTTTAATGTACTGTAATTCTCATACTTTTTAATGTGCTGTAGCTATTATTTTTAAAATTTGTAAGTTAGCTTCTGATTATTTTTCTATTAAACAAAAATATTTAAATATTTTATTCTGCTCTTGGTAATATTGAGACACAAAAAAGATAAATGTAAACAGTAATTGAACACATGAGAAAACTTCCAAGAATAATGAACACAGAGGGTAGGCAGGAGTTGGGGTTGAGGTTACAATCAGATCAGCCATGATCTTATTGAATAGCAGAACAGGCTCGAGGGGCCGAGTGGCCTAATTCCTACGTATGCTCGTATGTTCAGATTTGGCAATGGCAACTGTACTGGTTTTTCGAAGTATGTTAATAATGTACTGAATTGTTGACAACAGTAAGGCAATTTAAGTACCAGCTTATGAAGGAACTGGGAAATTCAAATACAGAAGACTTGTAAAACAAATTCCAATTAAGGGCCAATTTAGCGTGGTCAAGCCACCTATCCTGCACATCTTTGGGTTGTGGGGAAGAACCCACACAGACACGGGGAGAATGCACAAACTCCACACGGACAGTGACCCAGGGCCGGGATCGAACCAGAGTTCTTGGTGCTGTGAGGCAGCAGTGATAACCACTGCGCCATCTTGCCACCCTAACCACAGGAGACTTACTCATGCGCAAGTGCAAATAACATTTGAAACAGCACTGATCGTCACATGATTGAATGTCTCATGATGAAATTTCCATGAATATATCCAAAGTTTGCAACCCTATTAACGATCCTTTGCAGGCAGCAAAGAAAATGAGAAATTTGAAAATCTACGTTTAGTTCATGACATAAGCATAAATTTTTCATAAAGTCCTTCTTTCCTCCTGCACAACTTCAGCAATACAGTGGAGAAAGAAAGAAAGTTAAAAAGTCTGCATCTCTCTCCCCTTCATTCACCTGAGGAAGGAGCAGCGCTCCGAAAGCTAGTGACATCGAAACAAACCTGTTGGACTTTAACCTGGTGTTGTAAGACTTCGTACTGTGCTCTCCCCTTTAAACATTGGTATTCCAGAGGATCTCTTTGTTGAGGTTGTACCCAACAAACACAGCCCTTCCAACCAGAAAATGTACAATTTGATCTAAACAAATTGTATTACATACATATTAATTTAGTTTCCATCGACATTTGTATTGAAAATATCTGCACCTAAATGCAATTTTGGAAATAGAAACACCGAATAATTTAATAATCTTTATTATCACAAGTAGGCTTACATTAACACTGCAATGAAGTTACCGTGAAAAGTCCTAGTCGCCACATTCCGGCACCTGTTCGGGTACACAGAGGGAGAATTCAGAATGTCCAAATTACCTAACAGCACGTCTTTCGGGACTTGTAGGAGGAAACCAGAGCACCTGGAGGAACCCCATGCAGACACGGGGAAACTCCACACAGATAGTGACCCAAGCCGGGAATCGAAGCTGGGACCCTGGCACTGTGAAGCGACAGTGCTAAACCACTGTGCTATCGTGCCGGCCATATGCCCATAATGCAATGTCAGAAAGTGTTTCAACTAAATGGAGACCAAGCAAAGAATTTCCAAACCAAAAATTCATGCCATATCGTGGCTCAGATTTTAGTTGGCGGTGAAGTGAAGGCACTCTGCGCTGACTTCAAAGAGAGCAGCCCGCAAAAACGAGATCTCTATGGTGTGGATTTTCCCTTTCCCAGTGTAACTCAGAATTGGAAAGCAGGTCAAGGAGATTGTCAGATGTTCAGCATCAGTGATGTCATTAAGCAGGGTAAGCAATTAAAATACTGTGGATGCTAGAAATTGGAAATAAAAACAGCAAATGCTGGGAAAACTCAGCAGGTCTGCCTGCATCTGTGCGAGAAACAGAGTTAACGTTTTGAGTCTAATCCAAACTCAAAACTTTAACTGTTTCTCTTTGCACAGATGCTGCCAGACCTGCTGAGTTTTCCCAGTATTTCCTGTTTTTGTAAGCTATCAATAATATTTAAGTATTCTCACAGACAGAAAAACAGGAAGCAAAAACCACTGAATATCCTTTGCTTTTAATTATATTTCACAGACAGCAAAATAGATTATTTGCGTCATGAAGCAGATGCTGAAATATCAAATGAACTTTTAAAAAACGTCAAAATGTGAAATTTATTACAATGGAGAAATCTGACATCCACAAATATAAAAACGATGTTTAGCACTAATTATGAACTTGGAATGCCTTTAGAAACCCCAGTTGCATCTTTTTCAACAAGGTGTAACTTTTTCCAAGGATTTTTACCGCAAGACGAACAGCATAGTTGAAATTCTCAAGAGTCGTGATTTGACTGCAGACTGGGGAGACTCAACAGCGCACACTATAGAGAAATGTAGGATCACTGACAGCAACTTTTGGATTACTGCTTTTAATTGTGCATACGTGGACTCCTGAAATTGCTGTCAGCTTCAGAATAATGATAAACCCTGACAGTCGTGTTGTCATTACTGCCACAAAATCAGGGCCACTGAATTTCTGAACACCCAAAGGGAAAAATACTGCTAATGCACACCCTATACACATTTTAAGACATTATAGGACATTTTCATCAAGAAACCAAAATTTAGGAACAAGATATATATTATTTATTTTCGTTTTTAAAAAGTATTTTTTCCACTTTCCCTTCCTTTCAATTTGAATTTAAATGCTCATCTGGACATTAGGCTATTAGTGGTTATTGGTTTTTTAAAAAATACTTCAGTACATCAAGTCACTCCCAAAGTCATGAGCAAACAAATCTCTCCACACTCTGGAATACCTTCTTCATCCTTTGATTCCCATTGGTTTTCTCATAACTCATTCTTTGATACAAATGCAATTGACACAAGATGAAACATCTGACAGAGCGGACAAGTACTTTGTACTAACTTAAAAGTACTCAATCAGGCCTTTATGGGTCATATGTCCAAGGCGAAACATACAAGACGTTTAAGATAAATATTGCCTGGGCATCAAGGAGCAGACTGCTGGCATGTAGGTACTGCAGTTTGGACTTCAATGCACTTTTCAATCTTGAGCAGCAAAAGCCTGTAAAACTGTCCACAAAAATTCTAACAAATTTACAAACGCAGCAGATTATGCCGAAAAGAGTGAAAGTGCGACTACACAGTTTTGGTTATTGAGAAACCAAACTAGATTTTTAAAAATACATTCAAAACGGGCTTAGTTTTGATTCGAGCTTAAATTAAATTTGCAAATCTAGCACGGTTTATACAGTCTAAAAATATTTTAGTTTTCTATTTTAAATTCAATTTTCCTTTAGAAGGATTTCAAAATTCAAGTCAGGTAGATTTAACCGATTTTTATCCTCCATAAAACATAAATCAACCTAAAATGTTTCCTAATCATGGTCTTTCATATGCACCAAGATTCACTTAAAATAGCTTTCAGCAGGGCTTCCGGTAGTGTGCTTGAGCAGAGCGGCTCCCGCCTGTCGTCGGCATTTCGGTGTTTTTCGGGGGTTTTCCCGTGGTTTAGCCGGTCGTGATTTCTTCGTCTGTTGGGGCTTGAGGGACAGACGCAGGGTCAGGCAGGTTTGGAGCTGGTGGAGATCCTCATGATCGGAGGAGCAGGGGCATCAAGCCCGAAGCAAGCACGGGGTAGGAGCGTGGCCTAAGACGAGGCCTGAATCCAGCGCGAATGTAGAGGGGGAGCAGCGCACACCGGGTGGCCCCCCGCTGAAAATGCATGTTTGGGATGTTTGAAGTCCTGTCCCAGGAGAAGAGATGTTTTGAACTTTGATTTTTGGAAAATAAACAATAATTTTATGGGAAAAAGTTTAAAAAAAGAAAAAATATTTTTATTATAATGTTTTTAAATTTAATTTTTTATTTTGTTTATTTATTTTATTTTATTATCTATCTCAAGATTGAAGAAAGAAGGAGAAAAATACTAAGTGGTTAAGGGATGCCAAAAACAGCTGTGAAGGGAGGAAACGCGGGTTCGCCGCCAAAGGAGAGGACCAGTAAAAGCTCTGACAAGATGGTGGATGCCAGACCGCACTACTTACAGTGGAAAGGATGGCTGAGGTGATGGCTGTAGAGCTGGAGAAGCAGTTTGCAAGGCACATGGAGGCGTTGAGGAAGGAGATGGCAGTTGCTCGGAGATCATTGGTGGAAGAGACAATCGCCCTGGTGAGGATGGATGTGGCAAAGACATCGGCCGAGGCTCGAGAGAAGATGAAGGAAGTGGAGGAGGCCGTGTCGCAGCACAGTGACCAGCTCACCTCGATGGGAGACGAACTACAGAGGGTGGTGGAGGTCAACAGAGGGCTCCGAGCAAAGCTTGAGGACTTGAAGAACCGCTCGAGGCGGCAAAATCTGAGAATTGTGGACTTGCCTGAAGGGGCAGAGGGCTCGGGGCCAACTGAGTACTTTGTTAAGAGGCTGGTGGAGTTGATGGGGAGGATGAAGACCCCTCCCGGTATGAACTGGAGCGAGCTCATCGGTCGTTAAGGCCGAAACCCAAAGTCAATGTGCCGCCGAGAGCAGTAATTATCGGCTTCCATAAATACCACATGAAGGAGGTGGTGTTAAACTGGGCAAAGCAGAAGCGGGAGGTGCAGTGGGATGGTGCTAGAGTTCGGATTTACCAGGACTTGACAGTAGAGTTGGGAAAGAGACGAGCGACGTTCAGCCGAGTGAAGGCAGCACTGGACAACAAAAGGACTGCAATTTGGTATGGCATACCCGGCAAAGCTCAGGGTGATGTACAATGCCAAAAACATTTATTTTGAAATGGTGTAGGCTGCTGAGGCGTTCATGAAGACAGATGGCTTGGGACAGAAGTGAGGAGTGGAGCTGGAAGAGAGATTGTGGACCGTGATTGGGGAGCTGGAAAATGTATAAATGTTATAACTTTCTTTTCACTGACCTGTATTGTAAATTACTTGACTTCACATTTTATAGAGTTTAAGTTTTTGTTTGGCTTGAGTGGCATTTTTGCTCTTTTTTTTTTGTTGCAACGGTTATATGTTATTTCATTGAATTGCATGGGTTAGATTGTTTTTCTTTTTCTTCTGGGACTGGTGGGAGGGGACAGTACGCCTTTTTGGGGGAGAAGGGGACTACCCACGCTAGCTAACTAAGGTTGGGTAGTGAACGGAGGCGAGGTGAGAGGGCTGCATACATTGGAGCCTGGGTAGCAGGTTTCAATGGGCCTACGAGGCGAGCAAGTGGGGGGGGGGGGGGGGGAAGGAGGAATCATAGATACTGGGTGATTTTTGAGGGGAATTGCAAGGGGGGATTCTGGGAGGGGAATCCATGTTAATAATGGAAAGGGACGGGTCAGGCTCATGGGGCAGGGCCCGGTGGTATGATGGTGGTGGATCAGGAGACTCACCGGAGGGTGAAGGACCAAGTGAGACTTAAAAAGGCCGGGTTAGTCAGGTGTGTTTCATTCTGGATTTGACGCAAGTGCTCGAGTGGTAGCAGTAATGGTCAGCAAAAGAGTACGGTTCCAGATGGAGAAGATGGTTGCAGATCAGGGGGGTAAGTATGTGATTGTGACAGGGGCGCTGGAGGCGAGGCTAGTGGCGCTGGTAAGTGTATATGATCCCAATTGGAACGATGTGGGATCCGCGAATATGTGTGAGGCCATCTCCGACTTGGACACACAAACTGATAGTGGGGTGGGGGGGGGGGACGACGACTGGAACTTGGTGCAGGAACCAAAATTGGACAGGTCACGGCCGCACTCGCTAGTCCAGTCGGCGGCTGGGGGGGCCAAGGCACTGCCTGGGCTAATGGTGGAAATGGAAGGGGTGGACCCTTGGAGGTTTCTGCACCCGAGGGAGCGAGAGTACTCGTTTTTCTCAGAGGTCTATAAGGTGTACTCACGGATTGACTTTTTCATGGTGGAGAAGGCGCTGCTGGCTGGGGTTAAAGAGTCGGAGTACTCAGCAATTGCAATATCAGATCATGCTCAGCATTGGGTGGATATGGTACTGGAGAAGGGGATGGTACAGAGACCAGGGTGGGACTGTTGGGGGACCGAGGGTTCTGTGGCAAAATTGAAAAAGTAATCGAGGAATATGCAGGTTTTAACTGCACGGGTGAGGTGTCAAAGGCAGTTGACTGGGAGGCTTTAAAGGTGGTGGTGAGGGGTGAGGTGATCTTGTTCAAGGTTAGGCTGGACAAAGATGAGGTGCTGGAGATAGACAGGAGGTTTGCAGAAGATAGGGACCCAGTGCAGTTGGAAAAGAGGAAGGAACTCCAGGCGAGCTTTGACTGTCTATCTACCAAGAAGGCGGTATGTCAATTGAGGCGAGCAAGGGGGGCAGTTTACAAGCATGGAGAGAAGGCGGGCCCTATGTTACCGGGTCAGCTCCGTAGGGAGGCTGCGGCAAGGGAAATTGTCCAGGTGCGGGACAGGCAGGCAGGGAAGTTGGTGGTAACTCCAGATCAGATTAACATGGTCTTTAAGGAATTCTATGAGAGGTTGTACAGGTCAGAGCCACCTGGGGGAGGCCGGGAGATGCAAGAATTTCTAGATGGGCTGGAGTACCCAAGGTTAGGGGAAGGGGACAGGGCTACATTAGAGGGGGTGATAGTGGAGCAAAAGATAAAGATGTGATTGGGAGAATGCAGTCAGGGAAGGTGGCAGGGCCGGTTGGATTTCCAGTGGAATATTATAAAAAATTCAAAAATAAGCTGGTGCCGCTGATGGTGGGGATGTTTGAGGAGGCAATAGGGAAGGGGGTATTACCACAAACTTTGGGGCAGGCATCGATTTCCCTGTTACTTAAGAAAGATAAGGATCTGACGGAGTGTGGGTCGTATAGGCCCATAAGACATTTAAACGTAGATGCAAAAGTATTGGCAAAGGTACTGGCAGGTAGGCTAGAGGAGTGCCTCCCGAAGATGATAGGTGAAGATCAGACAGGGTTTGAGAGAGGGAGGCAGCTACTTTCGAACATTGGGAGGGTATTGAATGTGGTTATGGTACTGGCAGAGGGGAAGGAAACAGAGATGGTTGTGGCATTGGACGCCGAGAAAGCGTTTGACTGGGCAGAATGAGGGTACTTGATGGCAGTTGTAGAGCGGTTTGGAATTGGATCCAGATTTGTGGACTGGGTAAAGCTATTATATAAGGAGCCGAGAGACAGTGTCCGCACAAATAACATCAGCTCAGAATACTTTCCTCTCCACCGTGGGACTAGGCAGTGATGTCCTATGTCCCCTCTGCTGTTTGCACTCGCGATTGAGCATTGGCCATCGCATTAAGAAGTTTAGGGGTATGGAAAGGGATAGTGCGGGGGGAAGGGAATACAACATAGGGTGTCCTTATATGCTGATGACTTGTTATTATACGTGGTGGAACCAAGTGTGTCAATAGGGGGAATACTGGAGTTACTTTGGGAGTTTGGGTCTTGCTCAGGGTACAAATTAAGTCTAGAGAAAAGTGAATATTTTGTGGTGTCACGGCAAGGGGTGGGGGCAGGGATGGAGGGGATTGCCATTCCGTAAGGCAGGGACTCACTTTAGATACCTGGGGGTGCAGGTTGCTCGAGATTGGGTGGGGGGGGGGGGGGGGGGGGGGGGGACTCCGTAGCTGCAACATTTCTAGTTGTGAGGAGGGTGAAAGCTGATCTGGCAAGGTGGGATGATCTCCCTCGGTCACTGGCGGGTCGGGTACAGGCAGTTAAAATGCTGCCACGAATACGGTTTATTTTTCAATGCCTGCCGATTTTCCTTACAAAGGCATTTTTGAGAGAAATTGAAGGGATGATCACCTCGTTCATATGGGGAGGGAAGGTGGCCAGAATTAAAAAGGTGCTATGACAGAGAGGAAGGCAGGCAGGAAGTTTGGGTCTTCCGAACCTGATGTATTATTACTGGGTGGCGAATGTGGAGAAGGTACGGAGCTGGGTCAAAGGGGTTGACTACCAATGGGTCAGAATGGAGGAGAGTTTGGGTCGGGGGTCGGGATTGAAGGCGCTAGCGACAGCGCCACTCCCGATGGCCCCAGGGAGATACACAGGGAGTCCGGTAGTAATAGCTTCGTTGAGAATTTGGAGGCAGTTTCAAAAGCACTTTGGGTTGGGGGCATGGTCAAGGGAAATGCCGAATCGGAGGAACCATAGATTTGAGTCAGGGAAGCGGGATGGAAATTTTTGGAGATGGGAGGAGAAAGGAATTAGGACACTAAAAGATTTGTTTCTTGGCAGTCGTTTTGTGGGATTGAAGGAGCTGGAAGCGAAATATGGGCTGGAGCAGAAGGAAATATTTAGATACATGCAGGTTCGAGACTTTGCCACAAAGGAGATACAGAGCATGCGTGGTTGCCGTCCTCTCTACGTCCGCCCCGCAAGAAGGTGGGGGACGGATCTTGCGGGGCCGTGGAAGGAAGGAGGTCCTCCTTCAGAGAGGACGGCCCGACGATCGGTGGGCACCGATCGCGGGCCACCCCACATTTCAGGTAAAGCCCGGTGCAGGATCCCGCCCCCCCAGCGTTCACGCACCGTCCACGACTGCAGCAACCAGGTGTGGACGGCGCCTGGGGAACCCGCCGTTTTGGCCTGGCCGCTCGGCCCATCCGGGCCTCAGAATAGCGGGGGTGCCGGAGAATCGCCATTTTCGGTGTCTCCGGCGATTCTCCGGCCTGCAAAACTCAACCGGGCCGTTCCCGCCGCTTGGGAGAATCGCGGGAGGGTGTCGGACCGGCGTCCCCGGAAATTTTGGCGGCCCAGGCGATTCTCCCAACCGGTGTGGGAGTGGAGAATCGCGCCCAATGTGCTTAATATGTTAGGTCTCTGACTTCCCAAAACTATGACCAGGATTTTGCAGGGTTTTTTTGATGGCAAATTGTCAGTGTTCACCATCAATACTCTCTGAAACTGACAACTTCTTTAGTGAGTGGACAGACCAACATGGAAATCCGGAAATTGCAATCAATTACTTACTACTCCACCACAAGTTGCTCTGTGGAACCACTCCGTCAGAACCATCAATCAGTGAATGGGCAAAAAATTCATTTTTCCCCCCGCTCTCACATGGTTATTACAAATTACATTTAAAAAAATTCACCTTATTCGATCAGGTATAACTGGATTTTCAAATGACAATCTAACTGTGTCCTGAAAAAGTGACTATATGGGAAGAGTGTTGTGAAATGTCTCAATAAGATTAGTTACTAGATTTTTTAACTACAATTTTTAATATTTGAAAAAATGATGTCAGCATCTACCTTCAACCCATGCATATGTACCAATTTTAACTTTTGTATAGTAATTTTCTTTTAAGTGATTTGATTTTAGGGCTTTTCATTTTCAGGTTAACGGTCTGTGAGAGTTCTTTAATGTGATTGGCTGCTTGAACAGCTTCATGACATCACTGCGGTTCTACATGGGAAATCTCCATTAAAAGACGCTACAATCAATTACATTGCCAAAGGAGTAAAATTCTCAGCACAGATTGGTTACGTCTCTCAGCGAGGATTTCTTAAGAGATTAGCAGCAAGTATTCTTGCCTCACAGCTAACTGCAAAAATCCAAACAAATTTAAAAAATATTTTTAGAAGGATTCACTCACAATAATATTTCATTCAAGTCACAGAGCTTTCCCTTTTCCGTTCTCTCATCTATTTTAAATTAAATTAGTACAAACTAATTGAATAAATATGCAAATGTTTATTGAGCCTTTAGGGTTGTTATTCTATCTGACATCTAAGAAATCATTCAAATAAATGAGGTAATATTGTTTTTAACAAATTAAATAAAAATAATTGATGGTTCCTCTACAGGTCATGTGAATAGACTTCCCATTTTCTACATGATCAACCCTTAGTCATCCAATTCAATAGTGGGTGATATTAGGTACAATTTTAGAGTTAAACATTCCATGCCAATAATACCAGCCCCAGGACCGGACTAAGTTCCTCAGGGTAGTGCCCAAGACCTAACCATCTTCATTAGTGACCTTCCTCAAACACAAGGACGGAAGCGAGAATGTTCACTGATCAGTGCACAGTATTCAGTTCCATTGTAACACCTCATCTAAAGACGTATTCTGTGCCCATGTGCAGCAAGACCTGGACAACATTCAGTCTTGAGCGGATAAGTGGCAAGTAACATTCATGTCACACAAGTACTAGGCAGTGGCCATTAATGAAACGGAATCTAATCATCTCCCATTGGCATTCAACGGTATTACATTGCATAATCCCCCATCAACCTCCTCGAGGTTACCAATGAGCAGAAATTGAACCAGACCAACCAGATAAAAAAGGTCAGAAACCCGGAACGCTGCAGCAAGTAACACACATGACTCCCAAATACCTGGCCCGTCATCTACACTGCACAAGTCAAAAATATATAATACTTAGACTGGTCTCATCACATGCAGCTCCAATGAAACTTGACTCAATTCAGGACAAATCGGCAACCCATCTACCACCTTAACCATTCACTTTTTCTGCAACCAGCACACAGTGACAGCAGTGTGTAGCAGCTACCTGATGGACTGCAGAAAATGGCCAGACCCCCTGAAGCGGTGACCTCTACTGCTTGGAAGAACAATGGGAACAGGTGCCTAGGAAAACCACCACCTTCAAGTAACATGCCCCATTCAGAATTGGAAATAGATCACTGTTTCTTCACCATCACTAGATTACAATCCTGGAATTCCATCCCTAACAGCACCGAGTGTACCACACCACAAGGACATCAGCAGTTCAGTAAGACGCTTCACCATCATCGTTTCCAGTAATATTAGAATGGACAATTAATACTGGCTTTGCCAGTAATGCCCCATCCCACCCAGGTCCCAGGTTCGATCCCGGCTCTGGGACACTGTCCATGTGGCGTTTGCACATTCTCCCCATGTTTGCTTGGGTTTCACCCCCACAACTCAAAAGATGTGCAGGGTAGGTGGATTGGCCACACTAAATTGCCCTTAATTGGAAAAAATGAATTGGGTACTCTAAACTTATTTTAAAAAAAGTAATGCCCCCATCCCATGAAGAATATAACAAAAAAAAGAAAGGTTAGATTAATGGTGGAAGGAAAGGGAATGAAGGGATGTGGGGGCACGGGAGAAGTATCGGATTACGGAGATACACACAGACTAGCTCAGTTGAACAAACATTTTGGTGTTAGAACTACATTATTTCACGGAAGCAAACCAGATACAAAGCAAAGCTTTCTTCATTTTGCTGAAACATGAAGTATGAGAGCGCACACATAGGGTGATTGGTCATCCTGATTTTGCCAGGACAGTCCTGCATTTTCATTAAATGTTCTGGTGTCACGACAATTTCCTCAAAATGGTTCAAATGTCCTGGTTTGAGCTTTCCGATTTAGTTTGCAGGAGTGGAAAGAGTTTGAACTGAGTTAGGTTACTGAATGCAAACCCCCCCCCCACAACCTGAACCACAGGTGGTGCCTTTTATGGGCCACTTTGCTCCATGGCCTGTGCAGATTGTGTGATTCTTTGCCCCAGTACTTAGCTTTTCTCTGCAGTGCGACATTACATTTCTGGATAACACGTGAAAGGCACTGCTGGATGAGGTGGGTAGAAAACATGTGGCACATGTCAGAATTATTTATATCCGCACATGGTTTCCTCAGGAGTTGGTGGAGACTTGACTTTGAAAAGAAGAAAAGATACCCAGTTATGGCCAGTTCATTTGTTTCAGGTAGTTCCGTGATGAAAATGGAGAAGCTGCTGCACTTGGAGCTGCAAAGGGAAATTTATTCATGTTGTGAGGGAGCATTACCTTAGGGTGTCCCGGTTTTCACTTTTGAAAATCTGGTCACACTAGCCATCGTCCAATGCAGCCAAACTGTGTTTCTAAAGCTAGTTAAATGTTACCTGAACATGGTATTAAAATATTTTTGAAGTGAACCATAATTCTAAAATCAGCCAACTTAGCCGAAAAGCCGATGAAACATTGCCATCTGAATGAATAGTATGCCACACTTGTAAAATGTAATTTACAGTTTGCTGGGGAGGTTCTTTGGTAGAGATTAGGATGTTAAAAATTAATTTAAATGAACAAACCCCAACCTTTCCTGGCAGTCTTATAGGATATCTAAAAATACTGCAACTTTACGTCCTTTGTGTATTTGAATGCTGAAGCTCTTGGTGAGATCTCAATATAGTGAAGCTTATGGAAGAGCAGAACTTGCGATTTCTTTAAAAAAATTTTTTTTAAGAGTGTCCAATTCATTTTTTTCCAATTAAGGAGCAATTTAGCGTGGCCAATCCACCTACCCTACACATCTTTAGGTTGTGGGAGTGAATCCCACGCAAATGGGGAGAATGTGCAAACTCCAGATGGACAGTGACCCAGAGCCGGGATCAAACCTGGGACCTCGGCGCCATGAGACAGCAATGCTGTCCCGAACTTGCGATTTCTGCATCCAATTATGGACCTGTCAATGCCAGAAGTTGCTGCCTGATTTACGCCTTAATAGCACCGATAGCCTCACTATAACCGTTATTCGCCATCCTGACCAAAACTAGTGACCCATAGTTATCAACATGTTGATGAGATATTTTGAAACATTTTTACCCTACAAAAATCCTTTATGATGATATAGCGACTTATTTCTGAAACAATAAAGTTTATATTATATGGACTCCTACTGTTACCATTAAATACAGACTTGGACTGACACAATATTAACATTGCAACGGTAATTTTGAAGTCAACTACAACCTGAAGTTAACTTCTCTGGTAAAAGGTAAAATGTGATTTTCATTTCTACAAATGTTATTCCTTCAGATTTTAATTAGAATGTTAGCGAATTTTAAATCTTGAACAACTTCACAAAATATGAAGTTTCATTGAGAATTTGGAGGCACTTTCGCCAACACTTTGGGTTAGGGGCAGAGTCAAGGAAAATGCCGATTCGGGGGCAACCACAGATTTCAGCCAGGGAGGTGGGTCGGAAATTTTCTGAAATGGGAGGAGAAGGGGATCAAGACACTAAAATGATTTGTTTCTTGGGGGGTGGTTTGCAGGATTGAAGGAGCTGGGAGCTAAGTATGGGCTGGGGCAGGGGGAAATATTTAAACACATGCAGGTTTGAGATTTTGACAGGAAGGAGATACAGAGCTTCCCGGTGCAGCTCCACATTGCTGGAGGAGGTGCTGACGACGGGGACTGGAGAAAGGGTAGTGGCGGCGGTTTACGGGGCTATTTTGAAAGAGGAGAAGGCACTACTGGAAGGGATCAAAGAAAAGTGGGAGGAAGAGTTGGGGGAGGGTGTGGAGGAGGGTTCTGGTGTGAGGTGCTCCGGTGAACGCCTCCAGCTCGTGCACTAGGTTGGGGTTGATACAACTGAAGGTGGTATATAGAGCACTCCTCACAAGGGCGACAATGAGTCCGCTCTTTGAGAGGGTAGAAGATGCGTGTGAACGTTGCGGGGAGGGACCCACAAATCATGTCCATATGTTTTGATCCTGTCCAAAGCTGGAGGATTACAGGAAGGAGGTTTTTAGGGTAATCTCTAAAGTGGCGCCCATGAAACTGGACCTTGGCCCTTGGGAGGCCATATTCGGGGTGTCAGACCAGCTGGCGTTGGAAACGGGTGCAGAGGCAGATGTTGTAGCCTTTGCTTCGTTGATCGCCCAAATGCGGATCCTGTTGGAATGGAGAGCAACCTCTCCACCCTGTGCCCTGGTGTGGCATCTGTTGGAATTCTTGATTCTTGAGAAGATTAAATTTGAACTGAGGGGAAGGATGGGGGGTTCTACAATTCATGGGCATTATTCATTATGCACTTGGATAACATCGAACATTAGGGGGTTGGGGGCACTGTATTGTGTTAATAGTGACTATGGGTGATTCCTGAATCCTTTTTGTTATTTGGTTATGTTAACATGTGGGCAGTTGGTTGGGGGTTGGTGGAAGGATGGGATTTTTGTTGTTGATATGAGGATTGACATTATATTTGTTACTGATTATTGTTTATTGTTCGTGGGTGTAAATTTAGGAGAGAATGTGAAAAAGGAGAATAAAAATATTTATTAAAAAAATATGGAGCTAGGAAGGCAATTGTGCAGTGGAAACTCATGGGTTTTCTTTTCCTTCATACCTGCATAATTCCTACTTCCATTCTAGTCTTGTCAAACAAAATATTAAGACCATAAGACATAGGAGCGGAAGTAAGGCCATTCAGCCCATCGAGTCCACTCCACCATTCAATCATGGCTGATTTCAACTCCATTTACCCGCGCTCTCTCTCCATCCACCACCCTCTGTGGCAATGAATTCCACAGACCCACCACTCTCTGGCTGAAGACATTTCTCCTCATCTCTGTTCTAAAGTGACTCCCTTTTATTCTACGGCTGTGCCCCCGGGTCCTAGTCTCCCCTGCTAATGGAAACAACTTCCTTACGTCCACCCTATCTAAGCCATTCATTATCTTGTAAGTTTCTATTAGATCTCCCATCAACCTCCTAAACTCCAATGAATATAATCCCTGGATCCTCAGACATTCATCGTATGTTAGGCCTATCATTCCTGGGATCATCCGTGTGAATCTCCGCTGGACCCGCTCCACTGCCAGTATGTCCTTCCTGAGGTGTGGGGCCCAAAATTGCTCACAGTATTCTAAATGGGGCCTAACTAGTGCTTTATGAAGCTTCAGAAGCACATCCCTGCTTTTATATTCCAAGCCTCTCGAGATAAATAACATTGCATTTGCTTTCTTAATTACAGACTCAACCTGCAAGTTTACCTTTAGAGAATCCTGGACTAGGACTCCCAAGTCCCTTTGCACTTCAGCATTATGAATTTTGTCACCGTTCAGAAAATAGTCCATGCCTCTATTCTTTTTTCCAAAGTGCAAGACCTCGCACTTGCCCACGTTGAATTTCATCAGCCATTTCTTGGACCACTCTCCTAAACTGTCTAAATCTTTCTGCAGCCTCCCCACCTCCTCAATACTACCTGCCCCTCCACCTATCTTTGTATCATCGGCAAACTTAGCCAGAATGCCCCCAGTCCCGTCATCTAGATCGTTAATATATAAAGAGAACAGCTGTGGCCCCCAACACTGAACACTGCGGGACACCACTCGTCACCGGTTGCCATTCCGAAAAAGAACCTAATATCCCAACTCTCTGCCTTCTGCCTGACAGCCAATCGTCAATCCATGTTAGTACCTTGCCTCAAATACCATGGGCCCTTATTTTACTCAGCAGTCTCCCGTGAGGCATCGGCTTTTACAGCAGGCCAAGCAGGCCAGCAGCACGGTTCAATTGCCGTACCAGCCTCCCCGAACAGGCGCCGGAATGTGACGACTAGGGGCTTTTCACAGTAACTTCATTTGAAGCCTATTTGTGACAATAAGCGATTCTCATTTCATTTTTCATTTCACCAAGCACTGATTCCTCTGGACACCGGTTTCCAGTCACACAGCCTTTTACCACCATTCACTGCCCCTACCACTAAGCCAGTTTTGGATCCAACTTTTCAAGTTACCCAGGATCTCATGTGCTTTTACCTTCTTTATCAGTCTCCTATGTGGGACCTTGTCAGAAGCTTTGCTGAAATCCACATAAACTACATCTACTGTACTACCCTCATCTGCACATCCGATCACCTCCTAATAATTAAAAAAAAACATTTAGAGTACCCAATTCATTTTTTCCAATGAAGCGGCAATTTAGTGTGGCCAATCCACCTACCCTGCACATCTTTGGGTTGTGAGGGCGAAACCCACACAAACACGGGGAGAACATGCAAACTCCACACAGACAGTGACCCAGAGCCGGGATCGAACCTGGGACCTTGGCGTCGTGAGGCAACAGGGCTAACCCACTGTGCCACCGTGCTACCCTCACCTAATAATAATAATCTTCATTATTGCCACAAGTAGGCTTACATTAACACTGCAATGAAGTTACTGTGAAAAGGCCCTAGTCACCCGGCGCCTGTTCGGGTACACAAAGGGAGAATTCAGAATAAGGATCAAACACAAAATCGTTCGCCAATACTTCTAAATAGGGAGAAGGCAGAGCAGATGTCCACCTGCATTGTCTCAATCAAATTCAAAACTCTCCAAACTTTACACTGAAGTTTTAAACAGTCTGCAGTTACATCACTTGTTCTTTTACTCTTGTACAAAATATTTTGAATATGCAGTAAAGTATCCAAGTTTTGAAAAACTTTCTGTCAACCTTTCAGGTACAAAATAATGTTTTAAAGCAAATACAAGCATAAAACTAGAATATTTCACGATCTATTTTTAGCGACTAGGGGCTTTTCACAGTAACTTCATTGAAGCCTACTTGTGACAATAAGCGATTTTCATTTCATTTCATTTCATTATCAAAGGCCTTTTGGAAGTCAAGATAGATAACATCCATTGGCTCTCCTTGGTCTAACCTATTTGTTATCTCTTCAAAGAACTCTAACAGGTTTGTCAGGCACGACCTCCCCTTACTAAATCTACGCTGACTTGTCCTAATCCGACCCTGCACTTACAAGAATTTAGAAATCTCATCCTTAACGATGGGTTCTAGAATCTTGCCAACAACCGAGGTTAGGCTAATTGGCCTATAATTTTCCATCTTTTTTCTTGTTCCCTTCTTGAACAGGGGTGTTACAACAGCGATTTTCCAATCCTCTGGGACTTTCCCTGACTCCAGTGACTTTTGAAAGGTCATAACTAACGCCTCCACTATTTCTTCAGCTATCTCCTTGAGAACTCTAGGATGTAGCCCATCTGGGCCCGGAGATTTATCAATTTTTAGACCTCTTAGTTTCTCTAGCACTTTCTCCTTTGTGATGGCTACCATATTCAACTCTGCCCCCTGACTCTCCTGAATTGTTGGGATATTACTCATGTCTTCTACTGTGAAGACTGACGCAAAGTACTTATTTAGTTCCTCAGCTGTTTCCTAGTCTCCCATCACTAGATTACCAGCGTCATTTTGGAGCAGCCCAATGTCTACTTTTGCCTCCCGTTTGTTTTTAATGTATTTAAAGATACTTTTACTATCATTCCTAATGTTACTGGCTAGCCTACCTTCATATTTGATCCTCTCTTTCCTTATTTCTCTCTTTGTTATCCTCTGTTTGTTTTTGTAGCCTTCCCAATCTTCTGACTTCCCACTACTCTTTGCCACATTATAGGCTTTCTCTTTTGCTTTGATGCATTCCCTGACTTCCTTTGTCAGCCATGGCTGCCTAATCTCCCTTCTGATAACCTTTCTTTTCTTTGGGATGAACCTCTGTACTGTGTCCTCAATTACTCCCAGAAACTCCTGCCATTGCTGTTCTACTGGCTTTCCCACTAGGCTCTGCTCCCAGTCGATTTTCGTCAGTTCCTCCCTCATGCCCCTGTAGTAACCTTTATTTAACTGTAACACCTTTACATCTGATTCTACCTTCTTTCTTTCAAATTGCAGACTGAATTCTACCATATTATGATCACTGCCTCCTAAGTGTTCCCTTACTTTAAGGTCTTTTATCAAGTCTGGCTCATTACATAACACTAAGTCCAGAATGGCCTGTTCCCTCATGGGCTCCATCACAAGCTGTTCCAAAAAGCCCTCCTGTAAACATTCAATGAATTCCCTTTCTTTGGGTCCACTGGCAACATTATTTACCCAGTCCACCTGCATATTGAAGTCCTCCATGATCACTGTGACCGTGCCTTTCTGACATGCCCTTTCTATTTCGTGGTGCATTTTGTGCCCCTGGTCCTGACCACTGTTAGGAGGCCTGTACATAACTCCCATTATGTTTTTTTTGCCTTTTGTGGTTCTTCAACTCTACCCACACAGACTCCACATCATCTGACCCTATGTCGTTTAGTGCTATTGATTTAATTTTATTCCTAATTAACAAGGCAACCCCGCCCCCTCTGCCTACCTCTCTGTCTTTTCGATAGGTTGTGAATCCCTGGATGTTTAAATGCCAGTCCTGAACCCCCTGCAACCATGTCTCTGTGATTCCTACCACATCATACCTGCCAGTCACAATCTGGGCCACAAGCTCATCTACCTTGTTCCGTACACTGCGCGCATTTAAATATATCACCTTTAATTCTCTATTGACCGTCCCTTTTTGTTTTCTTAGTGTGGTGGGACCTTGGTTTACTGAGCCTTTCCATACACTGTCATATTTTGTGAGATGGGGACTATCGTAACCTCTCCGGAGTTCTGTCTTTTCGTGCCTTTTTGTATTCCTAAGCAGCTACGCTTCCCACTGATTACTTCACCTCTTGGTTCCCTGACTTTCCCTTCCCCCCCCCCCCCAATCTCTAGTTTAAATTCCTATTGACCACCCTATTTACTCTTTTCGCCAGAACACTGGTCCCAGCTTGATTCAGGTGGAGACCATCCCAACGGTATTGAAAATATTCTGCTGATCTTTATACAAACTACTTCAAAACGTACAATGAATGGTGTGTAAATTCATAAGGTGGTAGTTTTTGTAGTAGCCAAATATTTTAGATGTAAAAAAAATTAAACTCCATAACTGAAGACACATTTACATACAAATTTTAGATCAAAATAAACGATCTTACTCTGGATAACATATTGTGCAGTTCATGAGGATGAAGTTTAACTACTTCGCCCAACTGTTGAGCTGCGGCTTTTCTAGTTACTGGCGTGGTCCCAGTATCCAGTAAAATAAAGAGACGATCAAGCCTATTGAAAAGAAAAACAGTTATTTAGCATTTCAATTCAACATACTGGTAATTTCATAATTTTTGCAATGAATTTAGTGCAGATTGCACAAATTTTAACAAAGTTGAAGCATTTTAAAAATAAAGTCAACGTTTTTTAAATTCTTCTGTGCGACTCGATAGCTGTGAAGTAGCTGGTGAGTTTATACCTCTGTATCAAAGCCATAATCAGAAATTAGACCATGAAACCTACTCACCCACCATTTAGCAAAGTCCTATTAAGGCTACAGAGAAGGACAGAAAGTGCCATTTAGTATCCATGATTAAATCCAGCCACTTAAAAAAGGTGCAAATTCCACTTTTCAACTGAAACCTGTGCCATGAGATTGCCATTCTGACATACTTTCTAAGCGGAGTTTGAACTGCAGCAGTGAGGATTTCAGGCCTGCAGCTGTCCCAAATCGTATTGCTTAAAAATCTGGGAATATTAAATGAAAGGAGTCAGCTAGTGCAGTGATCTTCAAAGTCGGGGGCGCGACCTGCGGGTAGGTTGTGGGCGTGTGTCCCAGCTGCTGCAGCTGTTGTTTCCATGGAGAGGAGTGTAGAGGAAGCCATCTGAGACCAAGTTTCAGCCTTCCCTATAAACCAGAGATAGCATAGGCAGAAGGGCAGTTGTGGTATTTGACCTGGTGTCGTCCACATCCAACTAGAAGCTGGATAGACATTAGCCAGGCCTACAGTCAGATGATGAAATGCTGACTCTTATCATTCACCCTGCAGTGGGAACATGTGTTCACTTTGAAGACCAATTTTGTGAGGAGCTAGAACCAAGTTCCAAAGTTTGCGTAGCTGACGCTAGAGGGAGAATATTCAGTGAAATCTCTCATGATGGAATATTGTATTGGGAAAGGAAAAGAGAAGTAAACCCTCATGAGCAGCAGAACACGTTGGATTGGTTCCAGGAAATTGGATGTCCACTTAACAGACTGAGTAACATAACAGAATTGAATTATTTGGTTGTCATTAAAAGCAGAAATGAAGATAGTGTTTCACCAATAGTTTAGTCATCAATACAGTAAACATCATGTTAAAGCACAAAATCTTGGCGCTGGTTAGGATACCAGACCAGACCCCAATTTTCATTAGGATACCAGACAGGAAACCCCAAACCACTTGCAATTTGTAAAACTGTGAGGAAAGGAAACCTCAGCCCAGTTTCAGGAACCAAAGTACTATTCACACCCCTGTCAGCATCAACGGGGTGGAGATGGTTAACAGCTTCAAATTCCTAGGGGTGCACATCACCAAAAATCTGTCCTGGTCCACCCATGTCAACACTTCCACCAAGATGGCACAACAGCACCTATACTTCCTCAGGAAACGAAGGAAATTTGGCATGTCCACACTAACACTAATCAACTTTTACAGATGCACCATAGAGGGTATCCTATCTGGCTGCACCACAGCCTGGTATGGCAACTGCTCATTCAAGAGAGCCGTGAACACAGCCCAGTCCATCATATGAACCTGCTTCCCATCCATTGACTCCATCTACACCTCCCGCTGTCTGGGGAAAGCAGGCAGCATAATCAAAGACCCCTCCCACCCGGCTTAGTCTCTCTTCCAACTTTTTCCATCGGGCAGGAGATACAAAAATCTGAGAACACGCACGAACAGACTCAGAAACAGCTTCTTCCCCGCTGTTACCAGACTCCTAAACAACCTCTTATGGATGGACCTGATTAATACTACACACCTATATGCTTCACCCGATGCCGGTGTCTATGTATTTACATTGTGTACCTTGTGTTGCCCTATTATGTATTTTCTTTTCACGTACTTAATGATCTGTTTGAGCTGCTCGCAGAAAAATACTTTTCACTGTAACTCAGTACACATGACAATAAACAAATCCAATCCAATTGACTGATAAATATGTATATTTCATGTTAAAACAAACTTTAAACACAGAATAGCTTTACAATTAACAGTTCTTCAGCAAAAGCAAAACATTTGCCCTACACCTTCACTATATATTATTCCAAACAAGCTACACAATACAGTTCAAAATCTACTCATAAATAAAGTTAGCATTCAGGGTTACTTGCTGTTCGCTGTATAGACCTTTAGAGAGTGACCCTTTCAGGAACAACCTGAAAAGACTTCTGTCTTGTCAGACTCAAATCCAATGGTCAAACTGCCAAAAGCACAGATAGATCTGGCTCCTCCCATTAATTACATCATCTGTATCCTGCTAAGATGTTCCATCACCTGCTTAGCTAGAACTAAACACCATCCCTCGTTAATTATTTACACCCGAGGGAGCGTCCAAAAACATAAACAATATTTTGTTAACAATCTCTTTGTAAAGAAGCAAGCGGGTTGAATCAATGATTATCTCACTTTTACAACATCTTAATTACAGCTTTAGCAGACATACTGCATGTATTTGAACCCAGGTTTTAGAATAACATTACTACAACAAAATATAACAATTTCCTCAATTCATCACACGCTTCATCTTTTAGCTAATAACTAGATGTTTGAATTCAACTTTAAACTGTTAATGGTTTCTACGGAGTTTGTAACAACACAATACCTTTGCCAGGAGGGTCTGCCTACAATGTCCTCCTATAGTGGCACTGGCCATTAGCGACTAGGCAACTTTAGAGTTGTGATTTTATCCATTTCACGGACCTTATTTGATCCAAGCATACAAAAATATACTTCACGTACAGGACCAAACAGACCACTGCAGCCAATTTAGATTTCCTAGCTTTTAGGATATGTATATACTAGTCCCAATTGAAAGTAAAACAGCACCAGTACCAATGACCTCAAAGCAGCCCACTAGTCATTTCTTCATATTTCGATTGAGCTCCATGTAAAAAATTGTTGATCCCTCTGCACACACAAATTTTGGTCCATTTTTCCAAATCACTTCCACTGTGTCATACTTTCAAACCTTGCGGGGCCAATTTGTCAGCTGGCATGGTATAAATATTTTGCTGAAACCTAATTAAGCCCCCCATTCCCACCTGAAAGGTTTAGACTCTCAAATAACTGCAGTAAATTTTCCAGACATGATCCTTCTCTTTTAAAGCTTACTGGTTCATTTTATACTTAAAACCTTCTCAATAGTTAGTTATACATTTATTCAGCTAGTCCAATATTCATTACTCCAGGACACCTTACTATGGTTGCCAGGGACACCAGTTTCTCATTGGATGATAACCCATGATAGGGCAAAGGCACAATTATCACTCAGTTTCCAAGAATTCCTTAAACATATCTGTAGAACATACTCAATACCACTAGCTGCCTCAGTACCATAGAATCCAATCAATCTAGCCCAGGGGTTTGGCTCACTATGTTATCGCTTAATTCAAAATTCCTCAATTCATATTATCCAGTAATTTAATTTGAAAAAAACCCAGCTCCCACTTTATTTACAACATTTAACTCAACTTAAATCAGGAATAATGAAAGGAGAAAATACTGATGCTGGAAATAAAAAGAACGAGTCACTACTTCTGAACTGAGGATTCCCCCTGCACGGTGGTTGGTTGACAAGTCCTTCCATCCATATCCGGTCTTTTTCTACACACTTCTGTTCTCACCTCTTCCCTTCCCTCCCAGAACCATGATAGGGTACTCTGATCCTTGCCTTCCACTCCACCAGCTTTTATATCAAATAGATTATGCAATGCCACTTGCGCCACTTCCAGGATTATCATCATAGAATTTACAGTGCAGCAGGAGACCATTCGGCCCATCGAGTCTGCACCGGCTCTTGGAAAGAGCACCCTACCCAAGGTCAACACCTCCACCCTATCCCCATAACCCAGTAACCCCACCCAACACTAAGGGCAATTTTGGACACTAAGGGCAATTTATCATGGCCAATCCACCTAACCTGCACATCTTTGGACTGGGAGGAAACCGGAGCACCCGGAGGAAACCCACGCACACACGGGGAGGATGTGCATTGATGCTATTACCAACATCTCCCCTTTCCAAGGAAACTTTCTCTCTGTAGTACCCTGGTACATTTTCAGGAATCCCCAACACCCCTTCCCAAGCCACTTTCCATGCAGGAAGAGGAAATGCAACTTTGCCCTTTTACTTCTTTCCTTATCATCATGCAGGGCCCCAAACATTTCTTCCAAATGAAACAGCAATCTTCCTGTCACTTGTCACTTCAAATCTCTACTTTGCTCCCACTCAAACGTTCCTGTCCTTGGCTTGCTACAGTGTTCCAATTAAGCTCAACGGAAGCTGGAGGAACAGCACCTTATCTTTCAACTCCGCATTCTACAGCCTTCTGGACTCAACATTAACAATTCTAGATAATCTATGCCCCATTTTATTGCAGGTTCAGTTTTCTCTCGTATCTTTCACAGGGTCTTCGTTTTCGGACTACAGCTAACCAGGCACCGAGATATCATTTAAACGCATCATTTGTTTCTTTATTATACCCATTATCGCTGCCTTTGACTTTTGAACCTTGAAAGCTTTTATCATCTTTCCTGTCCATCATTCTTTCTTATTCCTCCTCCATTCACTTGCTCAAAACCTATTACATTTTTAAACTTTCCTCAGTTCCGATGAAAGGTCACCGACATCGTGTCTCGGATCGTGTTTTCCGGGTCCTT
This sequence comes from Scyliorhinus torazame, assembly GCF_047496885.1. Taxonomy (NCBI): domain Eukaryota; kingdom Metazoa; phylum Chordata; class Chondrichthyes; order Carcharhiniformes; family Scyliorhinidae; genus Scyliorhinus; species Scyliorhinus torazame. The sequence goes on from NC_092722.1 coordinate 132,668,991, forward strand.
AAGGGGGAGGGGGAGCAGCCCCAAGTCGTGGTCCACATTGGCACTAACGACATAGGTAGGAAAGGGGACAAGGATGTCAGGCAGGCTTTCAGGGAGCTAGGATGGAAGCTCAGAACGAGAACAAACAGAGTTGTTATCTCTGGGTTGTTGCCCGTGCCACGTGATAATGAGATGAGGAATAGGGAGAGAGAGCAATTAAACACGTGGCTATAGGGGTGGTGCAGGCGGGAGGGATTCAGATTTCTGGATAACGGGCTCTTTCTGGGGAAGGTGGGACCTCTACAGACAGGATGGTCTACATCTGAACCTGAGGGGCACAAATATCCTGGGGGGGAGATTTGTTAGTGCTCTTTGGGGGGGGGTTTAAACTAATGCAGCAGGGGCATAGGAACCTGGATTGTAGTTTTAGGGCACGGGAGAATGAGAGTATAGAGGTCAGGAGCACAGATTTGACTTTGCAGGAGGGGGCCAGTGTTCAGGTAGGTGGTTTGAAGTGTGTCTACTTCAATGCCAGGAGTATACGAAATAAGGTAGGGGAACTGGCAGCATGGGTTGGTACCTGGGACTTCGATGTTGTGGCCATTTCGGAGACATGGATAGAGCAGGGACAGGAATGGATGTTGCAGGTTCCGGGGTTTAGGTGTTTTTGTAAGCTCAGAGAAGGAGGCAAAAGAGGGGGAGGTGTGGCGCTGCTAGTCAAGAACAGTATTACGGTGGCGGAGAGGATGCTAGATGGGGACTCTTCTTCCGAGGTAGTATGGGCTGAGGTTAGAAACAGGAAAGGAGAGGTCACCCTGTTGGGAGTTTTCTATAGGCCTCCAAATAGTTCTAGGGATGTAGAGGAAAGGATGGCGAAGATGATTCTGGATAAGAGCGAAAGTAACAGGGTAGTTATTATGGGAGACTTTAACTTTCCAAATATTGACTGGAAAAGATATATTTTGAGTACATTAGATGGGTCGTTTTTTTGTACAATGTGTGCAGGAGGGTTTACTGACACAATATAGTGACAGGCCATCAAGAGGCGAGGCCACTTTGGATTTGGTTTTGGGTAATGAACCAAGCCAGGTGTTAGATTTGGAGGTAGGAGAGCACTTTGGGGACAGTGACCACAATTCGGTGACGTTTACGTTAGTGATGGAAAGGAATAAGTATACACCGCAGGGCAAGAGTTATAGCTGGGGGAAGGGCAATTATGATGCCATGAGACATGACTTGGGGGGGGATAGGTTGGAGAAGTAGGCTGCAAGTGTTGGGCACACTGGATAAGTGGAGCTTGTTCAAGGAACAGCTACTGCGTGTTCTTGATAAGTACGTACCGGTCAGGCAGGGTGGAAGGCGTCGAGCGAGGGAACCGTGGTTTACCAAAGAAGTGGAATCTCTTGTTAAGAGGAAGAAGGAGGCCTATGTGAAGATGAGGTGTGAAGTTTCAGTTGGGGCGATTGATAGTTACAAGGTAGCGAGGAAGGATCTAAAGAGAGAGCTAAGACGAGCAAGGAGGGGACATGAGAAGTATTTGGCAGGTAGGATCAAGGAAAACCCAAAAGCTTTCTATAGGTATGTCAGGAATAAGCGAATGACTAGGGTAAGAGTAGGGCCAGTCAAGGACAGGGATGGGAAGTTGTGTGTGGAGTCTGAAGAGATAGGCGAGATACTAAATGAATATTTTTCGTCAGTATTCACTCAGGAAAAAGATAATGTTGTGGAGGAGAATGCTGAGACCCAGGCTATTAGAATAGGTGGCATTGAGGTACGTAGGGAAGAGGTGTTGGCAATTCTGGACAGGCTGAAAATAGATAAGTCCCCGGGGCCTGATGGGATTTATCCTAGGATTCTCTGGGAAGCCAGGGAAGAGATTGCTGGGCCTTTGGGTTTGATTTTTATGTCATCATTGGCTACAGGAATAGTGCCAGAGGACTGGAGGATAGCAAATGTGGTCCCTTTGTTCATGAATGGGAGTAGAGACAACCCCGGCAACTATAGACCGGTGAGCCTCACGTCTGTTGTGGGTAAAGTCTTGGAGGGGATTATAAGAGACAAGATTTATAATCATCTAGATAGGAATAATATGATCAGGGATAGTCAGCATGGCTTTGTGAAGGGTAAGTCATGCCTCACAAACCTTATTGAGTTCTTTGAGAAGGTGACTGAACAGGTAGACAAGGGTAGAGCAGTTGATGTGGTGTATATGGATTTCAGTAAAGCGTTTGAAAAGGTTCCCCACGGTAGGCTATTGCAGAAAATACGGAGGCTGGGGATGGAGGGTGATTTAGAGATATGGATCAGAAATTGGCTAGCTGAAAGAAGACAGAGGGTGGTGGTTGATGGGAAATGTTCAGAATGGAGTTCAGTTACAAGTGGCGTATCACAAGGATCTGTTCTGGGGCCGTTGCTGTTTGTCATTTTTATCAATGACCTAGAGGGTGAGTAAATTTGCAGACGACACTAAAGTCGGTGGTGTTGTCGACAGTGCGGAAGGATGTAGCAGGTTACAGAGGGACATAGATAAGCTGCAGAGCTGGGCTGAGAGGTGGCAAATGGAGTTTAATGTAGAGAAGTGTGAGGTGATTCACTTTGGAAGGACTAACAGGAATGCGGAATATTTGGCTAATGGTAAAGTTCTTGGAAGTGTGGATGAGCAGAGGGATCTAGGTGTCCATGTACATAGATCCCTGAAAGTTGCCACCCAGGTTGATAGGGTTGTGAAGAAGGCCTGTGGAGTGTTGGCCTTTATTGGTAGAGGGATTGAGTTCTGGAGTCATGAGGTCATGTTGCAGCTGTACAAAACTCTGGTACGGCCGCATTTGGAGTATTGCGTACAGTTCTGGTCACCGCATTATAGGAAGGATGTGGAAGCTTTGGAGCGGGTGCAGAGGAGATTTACCAGGATGTTGCCGGGTATGGAGGGAAAGTCTTATGAGGAAAGGCTGATGGACTCGAGGTTGTTTTCGTTAAGAGAGAAGAAGGTTAAGAGGAGACTTAATAGAGGCATACAAAATGATCAGGGGGTTAGATAGGGTGGACAGTGAGAGCCTTCTCCCGCGGGTGGAAATGGCTGGCACGAGGGGACATATCTATTACCCCTCAGTTTAAAGCTATAGGACAGAGGTCAGAGATAGGTTCTTTATGCAAAGAGTGGTGAGGCCGTGGAATGCCCTACCTGCAACAGTAGTGAACTCGCCAACATTGAGGGCATTTAAAAGTTTATTGGATAAGCATATGGATGATAATGGCATAGTGTAGGTTAGATGGCTTTTGTTTCGGTGCAACATCGTGGGCCGAAGGGCCTGTGCTGCGCTGTATCGTTCTATGTTCTATGACACAAAACATGAACTATTTCTCTCTCCATAAATGCTGCCTGATCTATTTCCTGCATTTTCTGTTTTCATCAAATCAGGAATAGACTGTACGTGACCTAATAGTAAGCATTATTTCATCCATGGTCCATTTATTAAAACCGAGGATTCCAATTCTTGGGACTAGGTTTCCAAAGGCAGCCCATACTCAAGGCAACAAAGCATCACCCAGAGCAAGTTATTATGGCTAACCCAAATGAGCACCATCTACTGGAAGGTTTCATGCTGCATGCTATGAGCTCCCTTTGTCACAAGGACAAAGCTTATATAGTTGCACTTCTACCCAGCCCATTGAAAAACTGGCCACATAATAACATTTTACAGGGAACATTGCTTCTTGGGCATAATGATGCCCCTCCTGTTTATGGTTCTTTCATATCTATCATAGTCACAAGTTTTAAGGCAGCTTAAGATTCTAAAGTCTGAACCACTTCTTCAGTGAAATTAATGCTTCATTAATATATTCAAGCACTTGGCAATCTCACTAGAAAACACCAAATTAATCTTGATAAAGTCATACTGGTGTTTAAAAAAATTTATTCTCAGGATGTGGGCATCGCTGGTTTGGCCAGCATTTATTGCAGTACACCACTTCCCCTCCCTCCCAGAACCATGGTGTCACAGGCTCGGCCAGCATCTGTTCTATACCTGAACTTGTCCAATACAGGGACTTGTGATAGGGTAGAAAACATTTTTCCCCCCCCCCACCCCAATACTAGCAGCTCATTCCCTCCAGTGGAAAACCAGTGAACACCCAAAGCAAAGAATGTTAGGCTTAAAATTGCTGCTGTGATGAATAATTCGAAAGTAGCTTTTGACTGAGCAAGGCACATTTTTAAAAGGTCTAATTTCTCCTTGGCAGTGAACTCGAGAGTAAATTTTCATATTATCTACAGCCAATATCAAACTGGCAAGACTGTACCTCCAGTATTAACACTATGATGGTAGTCTACTATGATTTTTAATAAAATGTTAATCAATAATTTTTGGGCACACCTTTCAAATGCATTATTTTAAAATATCAGCCTGGCCAGCACCTCAGAAAGTTGTGGGTTTAAACCTCACTCAAGGATTTGCTCACATCATAAAACTGCACTCAAATGTCAGCTTGTAAGAAGCAACATCAATTTTGGAGCTAACATCTTTCAGATAAAATGCTGAAAGTTCCTGTTTGCCTGTTCAGGTGGATGTAAAGGATTACGTAGACTTTTGAAGAAATGCAACAGGATTTCTCCAATGTCCTGGGCGGCAGTGCTTAGCACTACTGCCTCATAGCTCCAGGGTCCCTGGTTCAATTCCGGCCTCGGATGACTGTCCCTGGAGTTTGCACATTCTCCCGTGTTGGCGTGGGTTTCCTCCCACAGTCCAAAGATGTGCAGGTTAGGAGGATTTGCCATGCTAAATTGCACCTTAGTGTCCAAAAGGTTAGATGGGGTTACAGGGAGAGGGTGGAGGTGTTGGCTTAAGAAGGGTACTCTTTCCAAGGGCCGGTGCAGAGTCAATGGGCCAATGACCTCATTTTGCACTGTAAATTCTATGAACATTTATCTCAACCAATAAAACATAAAACAGATTGGTGGCAGTGGTTAGTACTACTGCCTCACAGCGCTAAGTCCGGGGTTCAATTCTGGCCTTGGGTGACTGTCCGAGTGGAGTTTGTACGTTCTCCCAGTGTCTGCGTGGGTTTCCTCCAGGTGCGCCAGTTTCCTCCCACAATCCAAAGGTGTGCAGGTTAGGTGGATTGGCCATGCTAAATTGCCCTTTCGTGTCCAAAAGGTTAGGTGGGGTTATGGACTTGGGGGGAGCCTAGGTAGGGTGCTACTTCGAGGGCTGGTGCAGATTTGATGTGCCAAATGGCCTCTTTCTTTACTGTAGGGATTCTATAATGTTTTGGGTCACTTACCTAATTTGCTGTTATTGGGATCTTGTAGTCCTCAATGGTTTACCACATTTTTCTACTAAATGGTGACTACACTTTAGAAGCAACCTCTGGGCAGTCAAGGAAGCATAAGACGCCATATAATTTCAAGTCGTGAGGGCCTAATATTTTAGATCAGAGTTGATCCATGGTCAGAGACAGAAGGATACTACTTCGAGTGAGGCAGGTATAGGACCTGAGAAGGTAGAAGCAGAGGATCCTCAGCCTGCAATTGTCCAACAGGTCTAAGGTTCTTGCAGCTTGTATAGGAAAAAAATGGGGACAGCAGGGTGGTTGAGCAAACTGATCATGCCATAATGGTACAGGAATCCATTCGATTGGGGGTGGGGTGGGTGAGCTCTGGTAAGTAGTGATAATCTAGAAGGCTGTGTTACCTACCCAGTGCATCTACTCTGGGATGGAGAGAAACTTGTAGTGGGGTGGAGGGGATCTGGATGCCATGGTTCACATAGGTACCAATGACATAGCTAGGACTAGGAAACAAGTTTTGCTTTAGCGAGCATAAGTGGTTAGATGCCAAATTAAAAAGCAGAACCTCAAAGGTAAAAATCCCTCGATTATTACCTGACCTTTGAGCAAATTGTCATTGGGTAAATAAGAATAGACACTTGAATACATGGCTCAAAGATTGGTATGGAAGAAATGGATTTTGACTCATGGGCTTTGGCACCAGTACTGGGGAAGTGTGAGCTGTACTGTTGGATGATCTTCGGCTCAACTATGCTGGGGCCAGTGTTCTGGCAAGTCATAAAATTAGGGTGGTAGAGAGGGCTTTTAAAAAATATATAAAATTTAGAGCACCCAATTATTTTCTCCAATTAAAGGGCAATTGTAGCGTGGCCAATCCACCTACCCTGCACATCTAGGTTGTGGGGGTGAGACCCACGCAGACACAAGAGACAGAGACTGTGCTAACTCCACATAGTGACCCAGGACTGGGACCGAACCCAGGTCCTCGATGCCATGAGACAGCAGTGCTAAACACTGCGCCACCATGCCACCCACGAGAGGGCTTTAAACTAAATAGAAGGGGGTGAGGGATCAAGGGGAGGGGAAGAAGATGTGTTAAATTAAAGGGCGAGGACACGATAGCAATGCTGGTAATGATAATAGAGCGCAGCAGGAAGGTATAGAGTTTACAAGCTTAAGTGTATGTCAGAAGACCAGAGGTTGCACAAATTATAAACGGACTGTGCTAAAGTCTCTGTATCTGAGAGCACACAGTATACATAACAAAACAGATGAATTGACAGTTCAAACAGAAATAAAAATGTATGATCTGACATGGCTTGAAGATGACCTTGGGTGAGGCCTGTAGCACAGTGGTTAGCACTGTTGCCTCACAGCACCACCAGCCCGGGTTCAATTCCCAGCTTGGGTCACTGTCTTGTGCGGAGTCTGCATGTTCTCCCCGTGTCTGCATGGGTTTTCGCCGGGCGTTCTGGTTTCCTCCCACAAGTCCCGAAAGACATGCTTGTTTGGCGAATTGGACATTCTGAATTCTCTCTCAGTGTACCCAAACAGGCACCAGAGTGTGGATTTTCACAGTAACTTTGTTGCAGTGCTAATGTAAGCCTCCACGTGGCATTAACAAAGATTATTATATTTAAGGGCATGACATATTGGAAGGACAGGAAGCTAGGAATAGGGGTGGTTAGTTCTACTAATTAAGGATGACATTAGTACAATAGTGAGGTGACCTTTGTTCTAAAGATCAAGATGTAGAATCAGTTGGATAGAGATAAGAAATAGCAACAGTGAGAAGTCACCTGTGGGAGTAATTTATAGGTTCCCTAACAGAAATTACACTATAGGACAGGGTTTACAGGAAGCAATAATGGGGGTTTGTGAGAAAGGTAGGGTGGTAGCCATTAGTGATTTAAATCAACATCTAGATTGGATGAAACAGATTGACAAAGTAGCCTGGAAGATGAGTGCAGAGTGTTTTTGGACAGTTTCTTAGATCAGCATGGACTAAAGCCAACCAGAGCAGACAATTCTAAACCTAGTAGTGTGCAATGAGACAGGATCAATTAATCACCTCATAGTAAAGGCACCCTGAGGTTGCAGTGACCATAACATGATTGAATTTCAGTTTGAGGAAAAGAGTGGGCATAAGTGTTTTAAGGCATTATAAAGAGCATGAACAGAGCGGCATGTGGCACAGTGGTTAGCACTGGGACTGCAGCGCTGAGGACTAAGGTTCGAATGCCGGCCCTGGGTCACTGTCCATGTGGAGTTTGCACATTCTCCCCATATCTGCGTGGGTTTCACTCCCACAACCCAAAGATGTGCTGGTTAGGTGGATTGGCCACACTAAAATTGCCCCTTAATTGGAAGAGAAAAATAATTGGCTACTCGAAATTAAAATAAAAGGCACAAACTGGCTAAAGTAAACTAGGAAAATGGGTTAATAGATCAATCAGTAGAGATGTGCTGCAAGATATTTCAGGAGATATTTCATAACATGCAGCAAACCTAAATTTCACTGAGAAAGAAAGACTCCAGGAGAAAGATGCATCATTTGTGGCTAACTAAAGAGGTTAGAGGTAGTGTCCAATTGAAAGAAAAAGCATTCAGTTCTGGAAAGATTAGTGGTAGATCAGAAAGATTAGTGGTAGGTCAGACTTCAGAAAGCAAAATACTGTACACACCCCTGTCAGCATCAACGGGGCCGAGGTGGAGATGGTTAGCAGTTTCAAATTCCTAGGGGTACACCCACGTCGTCGCTACCACCAAGAAAGCACAACAGCATCACAGCCTGGTATGGCAACTGCTTGGCCCAAAACCGTAAGAAACATCAGAGAGTTGTGAACACAGCCCAGTCCATTTCATGAACCTGCCTCCCATCCATTAACTCCATCTACACCTCCTGTTGTCTGGGGAAAGCGAGCAGCATATTCAAAGATCCGTCCCACCTGGCTTACTCACTCTTCCATCGGAGGAGATACAGAAGTCTGAGAACACACACGAACAGACTCAAAAACAGCTTCTTCCCCCCTGTTACCAGACTCCTAAGTGACCCTCTTATGGACCGACCTCATTAACACTACACCCCTGTATGCTTCATCCGATGCTGGTGTTATGTGTACCTTGTGTTGCAATATTATGTATTTTCTTTTATTCCCTTTTCATGTACTTAATAATCTGTTGAGCTGCTCGCAGAAAAATACTTTTCACTATACCTTGGTACACGTGACAATAAACAAATCAAGAAAACAGCAAAACATGACTAAAAAATTGAAGGATAAATTAAGAGTAAGAGAAAGAGCAAGCTAGAAATAAGATAATAAGAGTTTTTACAGATATTTAGAAAGGAAAAGAGCATTTAAGTGAGCGTCGGTTCTCGAGAAAGAGAGAGAGTGAATATGGGAATTAATGGAAAAAGGGAAATAAGATATTTTGTATCTGTTTTTACTTTTGAAGGCACAAATAATATCCCATAAATAATTGTAAATCAAGAGGTGAAAGGGAGGGAGGAATTCAGACCTTACAATCACCAGGGAAAGTGTACCGAGAAAACGGTTAGAACAAAAGTTCCCAGGTTCTTATGGAACTTAATCCAAGGGTCTTTTAAGTGGGTGCTGTGTTGTTTTTAATTTTAAAAAATTTCCATATTCTGAAAAAGGTCCCATCAGCTTGGAAAATAGAAAATGGAACTCCTCTATTCAAGAAAGGAAGAAGATAGAAAGCAGGAAACTACAAGCCAGTTAGCCTAACATCTGGCATAAGGAAATTGCTTGAATCTATTATTAAGGAGGTTATAGCAGGGCACTTAGCAAATCTCAATGCAATCAGGCAGAATCAACATGGTTGTGGGAAAGAGAAATTGTGCAGGGAGCCAGTTTAGCACAGTTAGCTGGGCAGCTGGTTTGTGATGCAGAGCAAGGCCAACAGTGCGGGTTCATTCCCACATCTTGTGAGGTTATTCATGAAGGCTCTGCCTTCTCAACCTTGCCAGAGGTGTGGTGATCCTCAGATTAAATCACCACCCACTTGTCAGAGGTGTGATCCTCAGGTTAAATCACCACCAGGTCACTCTTTCCCTCAAAGGGGAAAGCAGCCTATGGTCATTTGGGACTATGGCGACTTTACAGGGCATTGTTGAGGCCATGTCTGGAGTATTGTTTTGGTCTCATTATTTAAAACCAAGACTGCAAAAAAATACTGCACAATTATTTGAATGTTGACATGGCTGGGAGCTTCACTGTACTTTCAGGATTAAATACTGAAAAAGCAAAAACTCTCCTTACTAAACAGCTAACATATCCTGCATTACAGGAATATCTATTCTTAGCAATGTTCAAGAGGGTAGCCAGGGAAAGGGTTGGCCCACTGAAGGATAGGCAAGGGAATCTATGTGTGGAGCCAGAGGAAATGGGCGAGGTACTAAATGAATACTTTGCATCAGTATTCACCAAAGAGAAGGAATTGGTGGATGTGGAGAAAAGGGTGTAGATAGCCTGGGTCACACCGAGATCCAAAAAGACGAGGTGTTGGGCGTCTTGAAAAATATTAAGGTAAGTCCCCTGATGGGATCTACCCCAGAATACTGAAGGAGGCTAGAGAGGAAATTGCTGAGGCCTTGACAGAATCCAAAGACAGAAATCTTTGGATCCTCACGGTCTTCAGGTGATGTCCCGGAGGACTGGAGAATAGCCAATGTTGTTCCTTTGTTTAAGAAAGGTAGCAAGGATAATCCAGGGAACTACAGGCTGGTGAGCCTTACGTCAGTGGTAGGGAAATTACTGGAGAGAATTCTTCGAGACAGGATCTACTCCCATTTGGAAGCAAATGGACGTACTAGTGAGAGGCAGCATGGTTTTGTGAAGGGGAGGTCATGTCTCACTAACTTGATAGAGTTTTTCGAGGAGGTCACAAAGATGATTGATCCAGGTAGGGCAGTGGATGTTGTCCATATGGACTTCAGTAAGGCCTTTGACAAGGTCCTTCATGGTAGACTGGTACAAAAGGTGAAGTCACACGGGATCAGGGGTGAGCTGGCAAGGTGGATACAGAACTAGCTAGGTCATAGAAGGCAGAGAGTAGCAATGGAAGGGTGCTTTTCTGATTGGAGGGCTGTGACTAGTGGTGTTCCACAGGGATTAGTGCTGGGACCTTTGCTGTTCGTAGTATATATAATTGATTGAGAAAAATGTAACTGGTCTGATTAGTAAGTTTGCAGACGACACAAAGGTTGGTGGAATTGCGGATAGCGATGAGGACTGTCAGAGGTTCCAGCAGGATTTAGATCGTTTGGAGACTTGGGCGGAGAGATGGCAGATGGAGTTTAATTCGGACAAATGTGAGGTAATGCATTTTGGAAGGTCTAATGCAGGTAGGGAATATACAGTGAATGGTAGAACCCTCAAGCGTATTGAAAGTCAGAGAGATCTAGGTGTACAGGTCCACAGGTCACTGAAAGGGGCAACACAGGTGGAGAAGGTAGTCAAAAATTCATATGGCATGCTTACCTTCATTGGCCGGGGCATTGAGTAGAAAAATTGGCAAGTCATGTTACAGCTGTATAGAACCTCAGTTAGGCCACACTTGGAGTATATAGTGTTCAATTCTGGTCGCCACACTACCAGAAGGATGTGGAGGCTTTAGAGAGAATGCAGAAGAGATTTGCCAGGATGTTGACTGGTATGGAGGGCATTAGCTATGAATAAACATGGTTTGTTCTCACTGGAACAACGGAGGTTGAGGGGCGACCTGATAGAGGTCTATAAAATTATGAGGGGCACAGACAGAGTGGATAGTCAGAGGCTTTTCCCCAGGGTAGAGGGGTCAATTACTAGGGGGCATAGGTTTAAGGTGCGAGGGGCTTGTCAATTGGCTGAAGGGAAGAATATTAGGGTATTTGTTAGAGGAGTTACGTTGTTTTAGTTTTGGTGCAAACTGCAGGGAAGTGGAAATGAAAAAAGCAGCTCAAAAGTAAATTCAAAAAAAAAATTAACAAAATATGTAGGTGAGTAGATGAATGACATAGTGTAGTGTCAAGCATAATGTCCTGAATCAAGGAGAACTTGGTGATACCTCCGGGAATAAAACCTTTCCCAAATTCACATGCAACTGCCTTTCAAAATTACTATAAAGCCTCCAGCTCTTCATTCACTACAATAGCTCAAATCTTGCGGTCCCATTAGCGACGAAAGCCTCAGCGTTTTTTGTCACTTGGTTTCTGAGCCAACGTCTTCTCCCCCTTCATCCAGTTCACCAGGTCAAATGTCCTCTTAAGGCGGGTTCATCTTGTCCCCCGAGATCCACCTCCTGATAACTCAAGCCTATTCCCACTAAACTATTGACCACCCATCTTCACTTCTTGCTTCTATGTTATTGTTAAAACTGTTCTCACGCCTCATGTACTGTCGCCTCCAAATTTGCAAACATCATTCCCCACCACAAAAACAAAACAAACCTTGATGCCATCTTCCAAATCCAGTCCATCTTTCCTGAAATTCCATGACTAAATCTCTCAGATTAGGTTTTGCTGCTGCCACAGAACCAAAACAGTTGTCACAAATAGCACCTTGGGCAACTGTGACAAATTTATCGCTCTTCTTCCTGCTTTACCAGTCTGCAGCTTTTAATACAGCTGATCACATCAACTACTCTCCACATTGTCCAGCTATGTGGGGCTGCACTCGGTTCCACAACTACCAATCCAATTACAGCCTGTAAATCATCTGTAAATACGTCACTTCCTGTTCCCGCATCATTACCTCTGGTGTCTCCCACGGATCTAGCCTCTGTTTCCCAGGCGACATCATCTGAAAATAGCATCAGTTCCCACATGCCTGCTGAATTCATTTGCCTTTACCTCACCACCAGTTCTCTTTACCCCTCTACTATCTCTAAATTGTCAGAGTCCTCATTATCATCCAACACTGGTTCAGCAGAGGTTTATGTCAGATGGAAACCATTGGCTTCAGCCTTGCCACAAACTACACACTAAAGCTATCGACATAATCCTCTCCCTGTAAACCGAGAGCTTGAACCCTGATGTAATATTTAAAAGAAATAAGAAACCAATCAAACACTTGCCTATGTGCAGTTCCGGTCGCTGTATTATGAAAAGAAATATAGAACCTCTAGAGGGTGCAAAGATTTACAATGATGATACCAGAGCTATGCGTATAGTAAAGACGCCATAGTCAAAGATGACCATAGGCTGCTTTCCACTGAGGGGGGGGGGGAAGGGCTGAATGGTGATGTTTTAACGCGAGGATCACCATACCTCAGACGAGGGGCAAGGTTTTGAAGGCAGGCCTTCATGAATAACCTCAACCGGTACAGGAATTGAACCCACGCTGTTGCCCATGAAGTAGTTGTCCAGTCAACTGAGCAAAACCTGTCCCTGGGGAGTGGGGCTAGGTAGAATGCTCTTTCAGATAGCCAGTGCAGACGCGATGGTCCAAATGGCCTACTACTGCACTGAAGATTCTGTAATATTGCTAGACTCTGCCTTCTGCTCATCTTCTGAAAACCTGTCTTCGCTACTTCTAAACTTGTATGTTCAACATTCGCCTGGCCGCCCTTCCATTTTCTCCCCTTCACAAGCTGTTGTCCATATCCTAAGTCACACCAAGCTCTGCTCATCCATCAACCACATGCTCACTAATGCAGTAGTTTCCAGTTAAGCAATGCCCCAATTTACAAATTATCCCTCCATAGCCTTAGCCCTCACTATCTTTAACCTCAATTTTTAAACGTCTCCAAAGTATCTATATTGCTCCAATCCTCCTGAGCATGCTCATTTTTTTTACAAATCCACCACTAGCGATGTACCACTAGTGATGTACTAAGATCCAAAGATCTGGAATTCCCTTCCTACACCTCTTTGTCTTTCGTCCCCTCTTTCCTAATTCTGACCTATCCAACAAGCTTTCGGTCCCAATATCTCAAAGATGATTTGGTGTCAAATTTCATTTGATAAAACATCCAAAAGAGCTTCACACGAGTGTCATATTAAAGACTCTATACAAGTAAAGTCATTATCGACACATGCATTCCATAAATGTTGATGAAATATGTAAAGCTCAAGTTGAAAGAAACAAGAATTTTCCATCAACTCAATCAATCAACAGAATCACAATCAAAGCCGAAAAACAATAGGATATCATGATCAAACTGTTACGCTCAGATCAAATCATACCTCAAATAACAAGGGTTCAACCTGAAACATCAGCTTGTCTGACCGTGAATTGGACTGAATTTACATTGTTTTTTGGAGCAAGAAAGGAGTTGGATTAAGTTTGCGCTGTCCACTCTGCGCGTTGGCTTTGTAACTCCGAGAAAGGAATAAAAATGTAAAAATACTCCATTCTCTCCACAGATACTGCCTGGCCTGACTGTTATCAGCATTTTATTTATTTTTACTTAATATCCTCCAGTATAGGATCCCGTTCTGGTCACCAAAACACGAGGGAGCCCTAGGTTCGGAATTATCCGGAAGGATGAGTCCTGTGCTTTCTGCCTTGAAAGACGACATCCGAGTGGCATTGCTCAGATGTTGGACGAAGATGGGCCAAATGTCTCGTAAATTACCTTGTAAACAGCATTGAAATAGTTTAAATATAAAAGCAGTAGTAAAGCCTTATAATGATGCATTAATAAGCTATACTTATAGCTTATGAATACTATAAAATATATTTTCCTAATAACTGGAGATTTTCAAAGCTGTTCAGTACCTGTCAAGACAGATGAAACATACAATCAAAATTAATCGATTCTGCCCAAGCATCGGTTTTAAAACCCAAGATTTGCAACATACTCCCTTATGGATGTAGGCAATTTAAAACCCACTGGAACACAAAAAGCAAACATCTTCCGCTGGCCCAACCATTGCTCATCATTGATCTGGGATAGGCCTCAACGATGTGCGATTTGCAACCACATTCGGAATAGGCGCACAAAAAAAGTTTCACAATCATTCAGAAAGGTCGAGGTCGCCTCAACCGGCGTTTTTATTTACCATCGAATAGCGGACCCCACATCGGTGAAAGTATCCCCCTGTGGCTCGGCTCGGTGTGAATGGGCCTTTCTGACGACACTCCTCGCGTTTTATTTCAAAAAGGTGAGGAACTGAAACAACACTTACCTCGATACCGCCATGATTGTGGTGTTAAAACTCGTCGCCCTCCCTTATGTCAAACAATGTGCTTTGCAGCTTTATCCCACCATTGACGGGCCAGCAGTGACCCAGGATCGCCAAATCCCGGTAGCAAACGCCGAGAGGCCGCGCCGATGTCAATCGGGACAGGGGATTTAATTCATCGCCTCGCCGCCGGAGACACCTCCTCCAAAAAATCCACTTTAATTCCACACAGCGGTAAGGGCCGGACGGTCGTGGACCGGGCGCTTTATAACTCTTAGCAGCCGGTTAGCCCTCGGGATACCGCCGAAAAGCAGATCGCGTGAAAAACTGAGGAAAATCAAGTTTTTTGCGAACAGGAAAGCGGCTCTCGGCGCGTGGATTTATATGAGGAGCCATCTTGCATTTATTGTCACCCCGATGCATCCGGCCGCCTGATTGGGTCTCCCGGCTTCCCGCAGCCAATCCCAATCGGTCTCTTTGCGGACTCTGGGTGCAGGTGGAGAGGCGCTTCCTGCTGGAGGAGCGGGCCGGGGGAGGAGGGGACCTGATGCAGGAGTTACCTTGGCCTCCTTCACCACGGCGGCGCAGAGCGGGAGAACCTGGAACATCGGCTTTCAAGTGCTTCCCATGATTTCTCAAGAGCTGGGTTATATTTGTTCAATCGCCACCACCCCAGCCCAGGAATTCTGATTGTTAAAACAACCCAGACGGTTAACTGAAGCACCCACCCACCCACCTAGAACAGTTTCAAAAGAAAGCTTTTAAAACAGGAACGGAATAAAGTACTGCTCTGCTCGAATTGCTCCCTAACCCCTTGACACCGCTTCACCTGACTCGACTTAACTTCGCGGGAGATCCCACTCGCAACTCGTGACTGCTGGGATACGCAGGTTGTCCAGAAAATCAGACATGATCGACTTGTCCGCGGGAGGCTCAGATTTATACATGATGTGGAGATGCCGGCGTTGGACTGGGGTGAGCACAGTAAGAAGTCTTACAACACCAGGTTAAAGTCCAACAGGTTTGTTTCAAACACTAGCTTTCGGAGCACTGCTCCTTAGGTGAATGAAGAGGTATGTTCCAGAAACATATATATATATATACACAAATTCAAAGATGCAAGACAATGCTTAGAATGCAAGCATTTGCAGTTAATTAAGTGTTTACATATCCAGAGAAAAGGGGTAACCCCAGGTTAAAGAGGTGTGAATTGTCTCAAGCCAGGACTGTAGGATTTCGCAAGCCCAGGCCAGATGGTGGAGGGTGAATGCAATGCGACATGGATCCCAGGTCCCGGTTGAGGGCGCACTCATGTATACAGCTTTATACAGTTCACAGTAATAGGATTTAAAAGCAGCATTGACCTGTGGAGGGGCGGAAATGAGGTTGACACCCGGGTTGAGTATCTGGAGGATCTCACGGGAGGCTGTATGGCGTTTGAAGATGACTGGCCTTCTCCCCATATTCGTAAAAAGTACACCTGGAGGTAAGGTCGATAGCTCAAACTGGGCTTGCAGCTTTTTTCTGCTGGCATATAGCTCTGGAGTAGGATAATAACCTTTTATTGTCACAAGTATACTGGTGATTTACCTCCAAAATGGAGTCCACCAGCCTCTGCAGTTCTAACTTCTTCATCTTTTGCACATAATAATAATCTTTATTAGTGCCACAAGCAGGCTTGCATTACTGATGTGGATCCGTGGAACACATACAGGAGGCCACCAACACTTAAAATAGTGCAACACTATTTTATTAAGTTAGAAACTGTTGAACATACTTTCATTGTGGGTTAACACTATGTTAGATTAAACTAAAGACCTATGCCTGTCCTACCCAGTCTATGCACTCAGCACATGGTGAAGATCTGTGCTGTAAGCTCTGTCCTTCTATGAGGCTGTATCCCGAATGAGCGGGAACTCTGATGCCCCCTGTCTTTATAGTGAGTGTGCTCCAACTGGTGATTGGCTGCAGTGTTGTGTGTGTTGATTGGTCTTGCTGTGTGTTCATTAGTGTGTGTGTATCTGCACCATGATATACTGGTGTATATTATGACAATTACCACTGCAGTGAAGTTACTGTGAAAATCCCCATGTCGCCACAGTCTGCCCCTGTTCAGGTACACGGAGGGAGAATTCAGAATGTCCAATTCACCTAACAGGCACGTCTTTTGGGACTTGTGGGAGGAAACCCATGCAGACATGGGGAGAATGTGCAGACTCCGTACAGATTGTGACCCAAGCCAGGAATTGAACATGGGTTCCTGGTGCTGTGAAACAACAGTGCTAACCACTGTGTCGCCGTGCTGCCCACGTAAGCTATAAGAAGTAATTTCCTCCCTGAAGACGGTCTTAAGAACCTCCCACAACGGGAAGGGGAAATTGGGTCGGACCTATTTAATTTGATGATGTCATCAATAGAGGTGGATAAGCGCTTTCAAAATTTTTTTATCAGCCAGCAAAATAATATCTAACCTCCAGGGTTGGTGTTGGGCGAGGCCAGGCTCCAGTAGCGATCAACAAAGTGGGGCGTGGTCAGAGGTTATGATTACTCGGCCACCACTACTAATGGGAGGAGATCTAAAATGGAAAAGTATGCACGGTGAACATGAGAAAGAAGGGTGAAATCCCTGTCATTTGGGTGCAAAAACACCAGGGTCTACCTCTGCCTTATGGGCCATGAAAGAAGATAAGGCAATGGTCACCCAGATGGGACCAAAGTTATAGGTTTAGAGCAATTCAATTTAGGGTCCAGAACACAGTTCAGATCACCCCCGAAAATAAGATAGTGTGAATCATGGTTGGGGAAGGAAGTCAACAGAGAGTTAATGAAATCCGTATCATCCCAGTTAGGCGCATAGACATTGACCAGAATTACTGGGGTGTTCGACAGGGAGCCACAAATGATTATATAGCCACCATTGGGGTCAGCCACAATCTGGGATGAGGAAGATTGGACTCTTTTTTTTTTTTATTAAATATTTTATTGAAAATTTTTGGTCAACCAACACAGTACATTGTGCATCCTTTACACAATATTATAACAACACAAATAACAATGACCTATTTTATAAACAAAAAATGAATAAATAATAAATAACAAAAATGAAAACTAGCCCTAATTGGCAACTGCCTTGTCACAAGTAACACTCTCCAAAAATATAATTTAACAGTCCAATATATAATTATCTGTAGCAACGACCTATACATACTATACAGTATATATTAACAACCCTGAGAGTCCTTCTGGTTCCTCCTCCCCCCCCCCCCCCCCCCCCCCCACACCCCCCGATCCTGGGCTGCTGCTGCTGCCTTCTTTTTCCCATTCCGTCTATCTTTCTGCGAGGTATTCGACGAACGGTTGCCACCGCCTGGTGAACCCTTGAGCCGACCCCCTTAGGACGAACTTAATCCGCTCTAGCTTTATAAACCCCGCCATGTCATTTATCCAGGTCTCCACCCCCGGGGGCTTGGCTTCTTTCCACATTAGCAATATCCTGCGCCGGGCTACTAGGGACGCAAAGGCCAAAACATCGGCCTCTCTCGCCTCCTGCACTCCCGGCTCTTGTGCAACCCCAAATATAGCCAACCCCCAGCATGGTTCGACCCGGACTCCTACTACTTTTGAAAGCACCTTTGTCACCCCCATCCAAAACCCCTGTAGTGCCGGGCATGACCAAAACATATGGGTATGATTCGCTGGGCTTCTCGAGCACCTCGCACACCTATCCTCCACCCCAAAAAATTTACTGAGCCGTGCTCCAGTCATATGTGCCCTGTGTAATACCTTAAACTGAATCAGGCTTAGCCTGGCACACGAGGACGACGAGTTTACCCTGCTTAGGGCATCTGCCCACAGCCCCTCCTCGATCTCCTCCCCCAGCTCTTCTTCCCATTTCCCTTTTAGTTCATCTACCATAGTCTCCCCTTCGTCCCTCATTTCCCTATATATATCTGACACCTTACCATCCCCCACCCATGTCTTTGAGATCACTCTGTCCTGCACCTCTTGTGTCGGGAGCTGCGGGAATTCCCTCACCTGTTGCCTCGCAAAAGCCCTCCGTTGCAGAGACCTGAATGCATTCCCTTGGGGCAACCCATATTTCTCGGTCAGCGCTCCCAGACTCGCGAACTTCCCATCCACAAACAGATCTTTCAGTTGCGTTATTCCTGCTCTTTGCCACATTCCATATCCCCCATCCATTCCCCCCGGGGCAAACCTATGGTTGTTTCTTATCGGGGACCCCCCCAAGGCTCCAGTCTTTCCCCTATGCCGTCTCCACTGTCCCCAAATCTTCAGTGTAGCCACCACCACCGGGCTTGTGGTGTAGTTCCTCGGTGAGAACGGCAATGGGGCTGTCACCATAGCCTGTAGGCTAGTCCCCCTACAGGACGCCCTCTCTAATCTCTTCCACGCCGCTCCCTCCTCCTCTCCCATCCACTTACTCACCATTGAAATATTAGCGGCCCAATAATACTCACTTAGGCTCGGTAGTGCCAGCCCCCCCCTATCCCTGCTACGCTGTAAGAATCCCTTCCTCACTCTCGGAGTCTTCCCGGCCCACACAAAACCCATGATGCTCTTTTCAATCCTTTTTAAAAAAAGCCTTCGTGATCACCACCGGGAGGCACTGAAACACAAAGAGGAATCTCGGGAGGACCACCATCTTAACCGCCTGCACCCTCCCTGCCATTGACAGGGATACCATATCCCATCTCTTGAAATCCTCCTCCATCTGTTCCACCAACCGCGTTAAATTTAACCTATGCAATGTGCCCCAATTCTCAGCTATCTGGATCCCCAGGTAACGAAAGTCCCTTGTTACCTTCCTCAACGGTAGGTCCTCTATTTCTCTACTCTGCTCCCCTGGATGCACCACAAACAACTCACTTTTCCCCATGTTCAATTTATACCCTGAAAAATCCCCAAACTCCCCAAGTATCCGCATTATTTCTGGCATCCCCTCCGCCGGGTCCGCCACGTATAGTAGCAAATCGTCCGCATACAAAGATACCCGGTGTTCTTCTCCTCCTCTAAGTACTCCCCTCCACTTCTTGGAACCCCTCAACGCTATCGCCAGGGGCTCAATCGCCAGTGCAAACAATAATGGGGACAGAGGGCATCCCTGCCTTGTCCCTCTATGGAGCCGAAAATATGCAGATCCCTGTCCATTCGTGACCACGCTCGCCACTGGGGCCCTATACAACAGCTGCACCCATCTAACATACCCCTCTCCAAAACCAAATCTCCTCAACACCTCCCACAAATAATCCCACTCCACTCTATCAAATGCTTTCTCGGCATCCATCGCCACTACTATCTCCGTTTCTCCCTCTGGTGGGGCCATCATCATTACCCCTAACAACCTCCGTATATGCGTGTTCAGCTGTCTCCCCTTCACAAACCCAGTTTGGTCCTCGTGGACCACCCCCGGGACACATTCCTCTATTCTCATTGCCATTACCTTGGCCAGGACCTTGGCATCTACATTTAGGAGGGAAATAGGTCTATAGGACCCGCATTGTAGCGGGTCCTTTTCCTTCTTTAAGAGAAGCGATATCGTTGCTTCAGACATAGTCGGGGGCAGTTGTCCCCTTTCCTTTGCCTCATTAAAGGTCCTCGTCAGTACCGGGGCGAGCAAGTCCACATATTTTCTATAGAATTCGACTGGGAATCCATCTGGTCCCGGGGCCTTTCCCGCCTGCATGCTCCTAATTCCTTTCACCACTTCTTCTACCTCGATCTGTGCTCCCAGTCCCACCCTTTCCTGCTCTTCCACCTTGGGAAATTCCAGCCGATCCAAGAAGCCCATCATTCTCTCCCTCCCATCCGGGGGTTGAGCTTCATATAATTTTTATAAAATGTCTTGAACACTCCATTCACTCGCTCCGCTCCCCACTCCATCTCTCCTTCCTCATCCCTCACTCCCCCTATTTCCCTCGCTGCTCCCCTTTTCCTCAATTGGTGTGCCAGCAACCTGCTCGCCTTCTCCTCATATTCGTACTGTACACCCTGTGCCTTCCTCCATTGTGCCTCTGCAGTGCCTGTAGTCAGCAAGTCAAATTCTACATGTAGCCTTTGCCTTTCCCTGTACAGTCCCTCCTCCGGTGCTTCCGCATATTGTCTGTCCACCCTCAAAAGTTCTTGCAGCAACCGCTCCCGTTCCTTATTCTCCTGCTTCCCTTTATGTGCCCTTATTGATATCAGCTCCCCTCTAACCACCGCCTTCAACGCCTCCCAGACCACTCCCACCTGGACCTCCCCATTATCATTGAGTTCCAAGTACTTTTCAATGCACCCCCTCACCCTTAGACACACCCCCTCATCTGCCATTAGTCCCATGTCCATTCTCCAGGGTGGGCGCCCTCCTGTTTCCTCCCCTATCTCCAAGTTCACCCAGTGTGGAGCGTGATCCGAAATGGCTATAGCCGTATACTCCGTTCCCCTCACCTTCGGGATCAATGCCCTACCCAGCACAAAAAAGTCTATTCGCGAGTAGACTTTATGGACATAGGAGAAAAACGAGAACTGCTTACTCCTAGGTCTGCTAAATCGCCACGGGTCTACACCTCCCATCTGCTCCATAAAATCTTTAAGTACCTTGGCTGCTGCCGGCCTCCTTCCAGTCCTGGACTTCGACCTATCCAGCCCTGGTTCCAACACCGTATTAAAATCTCCCCCCATTATCAGCTTTCCCATCTCTAGGTCCGGAATGCGTCCTAGCACCCGCCTCATAAAATTGGCATCATCCCAGTTCGGGGCATATACGTTTACCAAAACCACCGTCTCCCCCTGTAGTTTGCCACTCACCATCACGTATCTGCCCCCGTTATCCGCCACTATAGTCTTTGCCTCGAACATTACCCGCTTCCCCACTAATATAGCCACCCCCCTGTTTTTCGCATCTAGCCCCGAAGGGAACACCTGCCCCACCCATCCTTTGCGTAGCCTAACCTGGTCTATCAGTTTCAGGTGCGTTTCCTGTAACATAACCACATCTGCCTTAAGTTTCTTAAGGTGTGCGAGTACCCGTGCCCTCTTTATCGGCCCGTTCAGCCCTCTCACGTTCCACGTGATCAGCCGGGTTGGGGGGCTTCCTACCCCCCCCCCCCCCCCTTGTCGATTAGCCATCCCCTTTTTCCAGCTCCTCACCCGGTTCCCACGCAGCTGTATCTCCCCCAGGCGGTGCCCCCCCGCCCATCCTCTCCCTTACCAGCTCCCCCCCCTCCCCAGCAGCAGCAACCCAGTAATTCCCCCCCCCCCCCCCCCCCCCCCCGCTAGATCCCCCGCTAGCATAATTACTCCCCCCATGTTGCTCCCAGAAGTCAGCAAACTCTGGCTGACCTCGGCTTCTCCCCGTGACCTCGGCTCGCACCGTGCGACGCCCCCTCCTTCCTGCTTCTCTATTCCCGCCATGATTATCATAGCGCGGGAACCAAGCCCGCGCTTCTCCCTTGGCCCCGCCCCTAATGGCCAACGCCCCATCTCCTCCACCTCCCCTCCTCCCCCCATCACCACTTGTGGGAGAGAGAAAAGTTACCACATCGCAGGATCAGTACATAAAACCCCTCTTTGCCCCCCACATTCGCCCCACCACTTTGTTCGAACGTTCTTTTTAATAACCCGCTCATTCCAGTTTTTCTTCCACAATAAAAGTCCACGCTTCATCCGCCGTCTCAAAGTAGTGGTGCCTCCCTCGATATGTGACCCACAGTCTTGCCGGTTGCAGCATTCCAAATTTTATCTTCTTTTTATGAAGCACTGCCTTGGCCCGATTAAAGCTCGCCCTCCTTCTCGCCACCTCCGCACTCCAGTCTTGATAAACGCGGATCACCGCGTTCTCCCATTTACTGCTCCGAGTTTTCTTCGCCCATCTAAGGACCATTTCTCTATCCTTAAAACGGAGGAATCTCACCACTATGGCTCTGGGAATTTCTCCTGCTCTCGGTCCTCGCGCCATCACTTGGTATGCTCCCTCCACCTCCAACGGACCCGCCGGGGCCTCCGCTCCCATTAACGAGTGCAGCATCGTGCTCACATATGCCCCGACGTCCGCTCCCTCCACACCTTCAGGAAGACCAAGAATCCTCAGGTTGTTCCTCCTTGCGTTGTTTTCCAGTGCCTCCAACCTTTCCACACATCGTTTCTGATGTGCCTCCTGCGTCTCCGTCTTCACCACCAGGCCCTGTATATCGTCCTCATTCTCGGCTGCCTTTGCCT
Source organism: Scyliorhinus torazame (assembly GCF_047496885.1). NCBI lineage: Eukaryota > Metazoa > Chordata > Chondrichthyes > Carcharhiniformes > Scyliorhinidae > Scyliorhinus > Scyliorhinus torazame. Next base: position 132,691,603 of record NC_092722.1, read on the forward strand.
TCACGACCCGAAGCTCCCGCTCCTGGGTCTTTTGTTCCTCCTTTAGCCCTTCGATCGCCTGTAGTATCGGGGCCAACAGCTCTTTCTTCATTTCCTTTTTTATCTCTGACACACAGCATTTCAAGAACTCTTGTTGTTCAGGGCCCCATGTTAAACTGCCACCTTCCGACGCCATCTTGGTTTTTGCTTGCCTTCCTTACCGCTGTTCTAAAGGATCCACTGCAATCTGGCCACTCTCTCCTCCTTTTTCCATCCGTATCCAGGGGGGATTCCCTTCTGGTTTACCGCACAGTGTTTTTAGCCGTCAAAATTGCCGTTGGGGCTCCTATCAAGAGCCCAAAAGTCCGTTTCACAGGGACCTGCCGAAACGTGCGACTCAGCTGGTCATCGCCGCACCCGGAAGTCATTGGACTCTTTAATTAATTAAAATTGTCGTTCCTCAGGCCCTGCTATTGAAACTAGAATGAAAAACCTGCTCAACCCATCCTTTGCATAGCCTGGTCTGATGCTTAATACGCAAATGGATTTCCTGCAACAACAAAAAGGTCTGAGTTTAGGCTCTTAGATACAGCACAGGAACAGGCCCTACGGCCCTCCAACCTGTGCCGATCATGATGCCCCAACTAAAAAAAAAACCTTCTACACTTTTCCTCCCTATTCATGTACCCATCCAGATGCCTCTTAAATGTTGCTAATGTGCCTGCTTCCACTACATCCTCTGGCAGCGCATTCCAGGCGTGAAAAATATACCCCGCACATCTCTCTTAAACTTCTCACTTCGTACCTGTGTCCCCTTGTAATTGACACTTCGACTCTTTGAAAAAGCCTCTGACTATCCACCAAGTCTATGCCTCTCATAATTTTGTAGACCTCTATCAGGTCTCCCCTCAGTGAAAACAATCCTAGTTTATTCAACCCCTCCTCCTAGCCAACACCCTCGAGACCAGGCAACATCCTGATGAACCTTCTTTGTACTCTCTCCAAAGCGTCCACATCCTTTTGTAATGTGGTGACCTGAACTGCATGCAATACTCCAAATGCAGCCTAACCAATGTTTTATATAGCTGCAGCATGTTTTCCCAACTCCTGTACTCCATGCCCCTGCTGTTGAAGGCAAGCATTACGTATGCTTTCTTAATCAGCTTGGCCACCTGTGTTACCACTTTTAGGGACCTGTACGCCCAGATCCCTCTGTATGTTGCTCAGGGTTCTATACTGTAAAAAGCCTTTTACAGTAAAATTCATACCTAGATTAGATCCTCCAAAATGCATCACCTTGTGTTTGTCCGGATTAAACTCCATCTGCCATTTCTGTGACCAATTCTCCAATCTATCCCGTTGTATCCTCGGCATTATCAGCAACTCTGCCAATCTTCGAGTCAACCAAAATGCAAAGTGCCCGTACACCGAGCAGATTAAACAAAGAGCACAAATAGTGCTACTGGACAAAAGAGTCAACATCTCCCGTTGAGTTGAAAATTTTTATTTTTCTCAGAATGTTACTCGATCGTGAGCTGAACAAATCATCCTGCTCTTGTACAGGGTGGATTTCTCTCTGTTAAAAGCAGCTCTTTTCTTAGTTAGGTCTGCACTCATGTCCTGATACAGCCTAATAGAGTGGCCTTGCCATGTAAAATCCCAGTACTCACTTGCCCATCGAAGTACTAACTCCTCTAACTTTCTCTTTAAAACTGTGAAATCTTGCGATCACTGCACGAGGAGGATCTCCAGAGCGAGGCTTGTGTCAAAGCGAATGGTGGGCCCGTTCTTATTCTGGCAGGGATGGAAGTACACCCTCACCCACCACCTTGTGAAAATATTGAGTGTGGGTGTGGCCTATAATCCCTTCTTGTTACCCCACAATACGAATATTCTGCCTTATGGATCTGTTCTCCAGGTCGTATAAAGTTAGCTGTTAATGATCTGTTATCTTCGATCACAGGAGCAAGGTCGGATTCCAAGGAGGTGATCCTATCACTATGGTTAGATAATGCAGTCTCCATGCTCTTGATTGTAGTTCCAAGAGCTTCAATGGTCTTGCTGGTTGTGGTAAAATGGCCTAAGCCAACCTTAGGCCCGACACAACTGAACACTTTAAATTCAGAATTTGACATTTTAAATTAAACCACAGGCAGGCCTGATGGGAACACAAACAGCTAAATTTGAATATCCCGGCAGAGACAGACAGTCAGGGTAAGTTTGGGCTTTTCCTGTAAACAGCAGGTTGGAGATAATCATTCCCATTCAGATAGATCGATTGTTGTGGATTGCCCAGATGCAGCCAGACTTTCTTGATTTCCCACTATTACTTTATTTGGGATGAGTCCCTGGTGTCCTGTATAGTTGCAATCGTCAACTCGATTGTGTGTTGGGGCAGCACGGCGGCGCAGTGGGTTAGCCCTGTTGCCTCATGGCGCCAAGGTCCCAGGTTCGATCGCAGCTCTGGGTCACTGTCTGTGTCGAGTTTGCACATTCTCCCCGTGCTTGCGTGGGTTTCGCCCCCACAACCCAAAGATGTGCAGGCTAGGTGGATTGGCCACGCTAAATTGCCCCTTAATTGGAAAAAATGAATTGGGTACTCTAAATTTATTTTTTAAAAACCTCTATTGGGTGTTGTGACCTCTGAGTGACCTTATTGGCTGAGGGGCAGAGAACCTTCTGGAAAGGCGCAAAGAGGGAGATAAGAAGAGATAGAGGAGGAAGCCCTTGAATATGCCGACTCTAACAATGGGGATCCCCACCCTCATTCCGGATGATAGAACCGTCGGCACCCCCAGTAAATTTCCCCATCCCTATGAATCTGCTCACCTCTAGCTGGCGAGGGGGCCAGAATGTTCTGTACACCGGAGCACAACTGACCAACATCGCCAAGACAGTTGAAGTGTTTGAGCCAACAGGAGATTCAAACAAATTCTTCTAGAATGCAAATCAACAGAGGGATTTGCACAGGTTAATGATGTAGAGGAAGTAAAACTAATATTAATATACTTGAGCCCAGCGATATGCTCCTTTGGTGAGTGCTTCGGCTGTGAGTGGAGTGGTTGGAGAAGAAGCTGCCTCTGCCATCTTGCCTCCAGTTGATCCCTGAAAGGCTACAGAGTCTGTTGATGGTATTCAAGCCAATTATTTTCTGGCTTTGCCTCCCTTAGGCATTGCTGAAATGAGGGAACTACCCAGCCAAATTCCAGGATTTTTCTGAGAAAATAAAGACCCATAGCGCCGGAAAAAAGGTCCGGTTTCTAGCAGGAGCCACTTCGTGCACGTCTTCCCCTCCCATTTCCGAAAATTTCCATCCCACTTCTCTGGCTCAAATCTGTGGTTCCCCCGAATCGGCATTTCCCTTGACCTTGCCCCCAACCCGAAGTGTTGGCGAAACTGCCTCCAAATTCTCCGTAACACAGGGCTGGTTTAGCACAGGGCTAAATAGCTGGCTTTTAAAGCAGGCCAAGCAGCGAGGGTTCAATTCCCGTACCAGCCTCCCCGAACAGGCGCGGGAATGTGGCGACTAGGGGCTTTTCACAGTAACTTCATTTGAAGCCTATTTGTGACAATAAGCGATTCTCATTTCATTTTTCATTTCACCAAGCACTGATTCCTCTGGACACCGGTTTCCAGTCACACAGCCTTTTACCACCATTCACTGCCCCTACCACTAAGCCAGTTTTGGATCCAACTTTTCAAGTTACCCAGGATCTCATGTGCTTTTACCTTCTTTATCAGTCTCCTATGTGGGACCTTGTCAGAAGCTTTGCTGAAATCCACATAAACTACATCTACTGTACTACCCTCATCTGCACATCCGATCACCTCCTAATAATTAAAAAAAATAAAACATTTAGAGTACCCAATTCATTTTTTCCAATGAAGGGGCAATTTAGTGTGGCCGATCCACCTACCCTGCATATCTTTGGGTTGTGAGGGCGAAACCTACACAAACACTGGGAGAACATGCAAACTCCACACAGACAGTGACCCAGAGCCGGGATCGAACCTGGGTCCTCGGCGTCGTGAGGCAACAGGGCTAACCCACTGTGCCACCGTGCTACCCTCACCTAATAATAATAATCTTTATTATTGCCACAAGTAGGCTTACATTAACACTGCAATGAAGTTACTGTGAAAAGGCCCTAGTCACCACATTCCGGCGCCTGTTCGGGTACACAAAGGGAGAATTCAGAATAAGGATCAGACACAAAATCGTTCGCCAATACTTCTAAATAGGGAGAAGGCAGAGCAGATGTCCACCTGCATTGTCTCAATCAAATTCAAAACTCTCCAAAATTTACACTGAAGTTTTAAACAGTCTGCAGTTACATCACTTGTTCTTTTACTCTTGTACAAAATATATTGAATATGCAGTAAAGTATCCAAGTTTTGAAAAACTTTCTGTCAACCTTTCAGGTACAAAATAATGGTTTAAAGCAAATACAAGCATAAAACTATGAATATTTCACGATCTATTTAAATTTATCCATGGAATTGTTTTTTGCATCTTTTATTACCTTCTTTATTTTCAAGACCTCAGTGTGTCTTAAAAGCCTAAATTTGAATTGATGTTTTCACCACTATTTGAACAATATTGCAAATTTAAACCATATTGTAGATTCTGAGTGTGTACATCTTGCAGAATTTCTCAGCATGTGTTAGATAGTTCTCCAAGCTAACTATCTGCCCTCATCCTGATAATGTGTGTTTCATTGTTGTTTTCAAATTTTCCTAACAAACTGGAGATTGATTTCTCAAAGATTTATTTTAGATAGGATTCAAATTTAAAATATGAACATCTTTCTACATTAGGAGGAGCTCAATTTTATCTCACAGTTTAACATCATTCGTAGGATTATATTTTAATTTGACCTAAACCGGTCAGCAATAGCCCCAAAATAACCAATTGTTTACTCCAGTTATCTGGTCACGATAGGAGGCACAGAAAGTTGTGTCGATGGGGGCAAGATGATAAAGTGAGGAGGCAAAACTGACATTAGGAATTTGCTGTGCAATGAGATAATGCACCTAATGACAAGAAGCAAGGGACTTGGAGAAGCAAAGGGATACACAAATCATTAACTTCTAGTGCACAAGAAGTAATCAAAAAGGTGATAGCCTTTTTCTCAAGTGAATTCATAGAATTTACAGTGCAGAAGGAGGCCATTTGGCCCATCGAGTCTGCACCGGCCTTTACAAAGAGCACCCTACTGAAGCCCATGTATCTACCCTATCCCTGTAACCCCCACTCAGCAATTTTGGACACTAAGGGCAATTTAGCATGGCCAATTTACCTAACCCGCGCTGCTTTGGACTGTGGGAGGAAACCGGAGCACCCGGAGGAAACCCACACAGACATGGGGAGAACGTGCAGACTCCGCACAGACAGTGACCCAGCCGGGAATCGAACCTGGGACCCTGGAGCTGTGAAGCAACTGTGCTAACCACTATACTACCATGCTGCCCTGAAGTTGGAGTTACAAATAACTCTGCTTCCATCACATTTTCAGAAGAAAGTTAGCAACACCCGTTAAGACCCTCTGAGTGAAAAAAGTTTGCCCCATCTCCGTTTTAAATGGGTGACCCCTTATTTTTAAACAGTGATCCCCTAATACAGACAGCCCAACCGAACCCCTCAAATGCAAAAGCCGTAAGTTTAAATGTACTTCATGACAACTAAACAGCCCTCCTTCATGGCCAAATTGCTTACTCGTCATCGCCTAAGTGCCATACCAAGGGGCATAGGCGACCATGATGTTCCAAACTTTACGATCATAGTAATCGTGGATCTTGTTGTTCGAATTCTGGTTAAGCTGATCTTTAATGTTAGAACAGAGAACATACAGTGCAGAAGGAGGCCATTCGGCCTATCGAGTCTGCACCGACCTCACTTCCACCCTATCCCCATAACCCAATAACCCCATCTAACCTTTTTGGTCACTAAGGGCAGTTTTATCATGGCCAATCCACCTAACCTGCACGTCTTTGGACTGTGGGAGGAAACCGGAGCACCCGGAGGAAACCCACGCAGACAGGGGGAGAACGTGCAGACAGTGACCCAGTGGGGAATTGAACCTGGCGCTGTGAAGCCACAGTGCTATCCACTTATGCTACCGAGCTGCTTCCGAGTTGTTTAATCCTCTAATGCCACGGTGGAGAGCAGCATCAATTCCAAGTTCCCTTTCTCCATCATTGATTGCATCCTCCTTACTCATTCATAAGCCATCTTCATGTTAGATTCTGAGTGCAAAAAACTTATAAGACATTTTTTTAAATTCTGGTTAGGCCACAACTAGAACTTTAGGAAAAATGTGAAGGTCCTTGAGAGGTTGTAGAGATTTACCAGAATGGTTCCAGCAATGAGGGAATTTAACTATATGGTCAGCTTGAAGATGCTGGGATTGTTCCCCTTGGGGAATCGAGATTGAGGGGAGATTTGATAGAAGTGGACAAGATTACAATATTTAGAGAAGGTATCTAATGAAAAAATGTTGCTGTTCACTCATGGGGGACACAGATTTAAGGATTTGTGCAAGAGAATCAGGAATGCGAGGAATAACTTTTTCACGCAGTATGTGGTAAAATTCTGGAATTATCTGTCTCTGGGGGTGTTGGAATTGGTGGTCAATGATTTTGAAAGGAAATTGGATGGACACATAAGCGAAATAAACTTGCAAGATTACAAGGATAGAGAAGGGTAATGGAACTGATTAGACAGAGCTGGCATCGCACAATGGTGCGAATGACCCCCTTCTGTGCCACCCTTATGGTATGATTCTATATAATGATATAAGGATGATCAGGTAGACATAGGGAAGCTATTTCCTTTGGTGGGAAATCCATAACATTTTTTTATTCATTTACGGGATTTGTGCGTCGCTGGTTAGGCCAGCATTTATTGCCTAGCCCTAGTTGCCCTTTAGAAGGTGGTGGTGAGTTGCCGCCTTGAACCACTGAAGTCCTTGAGGTGTAGGTGCAACCACTGTGCTGTTAGGAATGGAGTTCCAGGATGTTGCCCCAGTGACAGTGAACGGTGATATATTTCCGAGTCAGGGTGATGAGTGACTTGGGGGGGGGGGGGGGGACCTCCAGGTGGTGGGGTTCCCAGGTTCTGATGCTCTTGTCCTTCTAGGTGGTAGTGGTCATGTGTTTGGAAGGTGCTGTCTTAGGAACCTTTGTGAGTTACACAGTGCATCTTGCAGATGGTACACACGGCTGCCACTGTTGGTTGGTGGTGGAGGGTTTGAATGTTTGTGGAAGGGGGAGCAATCAAGCGGGCTCCTTTGTCCTGGATGGTGTTGAGCTTCTTTACTGTTGTTGCAGCTGCACTCATCCAGGCAAGTGGTGAATATTACATTATACTCCAGACTTATGCCTTGTAGATGGTGGACAGGCTTTGGGGGGTTCAGGGGGTGAGTTACTCACCGTAGGATTCCTAGCCTTTGACCTCCCTGTTAGCCACAGTATTAATATGGCTAGTCCAGTTCAGTTTCTGATCAGTGTAATCCCCAGGATGTTCAATTTGGAGGATTCAGCGATGATAATGCCATTGAATGTAAAGGGGCGGTGGTATGATCCTCTCTTGTAGGAGATGTTCATTGCCTGGCACTTGTGTGGTGCGAATGTAACTTGCCACTTGTAAGCCCAAGCCTGGATATTGTTCTGGTCTTGCTGCATTTGAACATGGACTGCTTCATTATCTGAGGAGTTGCGAATGGTGCTGAACATTGTGCAGTCATCTGCAAACATCCCCACTTCTGACCTTATGATGGAAGGGAGGTCATTGATGAAGTAGCTGAAGATGGTTGGGCCTGTGACACAACCCTGAGGAATTACTGCAATGATGTCCCGGAGCTGAGATGATTGACCTACAACCATCTTCCTTTGTACCATGTATGAATCCAGCCAGTGGAGAGTTTTCCCCCTGATTCCCATTGACTCCAGTTTAGCTAGGGCTCCTCATGCCATACTCAGTCAAATGCTGCCTTGATGTCAAGGACAGTCACTCTCACCTCACCTCTGGCATTTATCCCTTTTTTTATCTTTGAACCCAGGCTGTAATGATGACAGGAGCTGAGTGACCCTGGCGTCACCCAAATTGAGCATCCGTGAGCAGGTTATTGCTGAGCAAGTGCTGCTTGATAGCTCTGTTGATGACTCTTTCCATCACTTTGCTGATAATGGAGAGTAGACTGATAGGGTGGGAATTGGCTTGCCTGGATTTGTCCTGCATCTTGTGTAGAGGACACACCTGGGCAATTTTCCACATTGCCGGGTAGATGCCAGTGTTGTAGCTGTACTGGAACAGCTTGGCTAGGGGTGTGGCAAGTTCTGGAGCACAGGTCTTCAGTACTTTTTAATATAAATTTAGAGAACCCAATTATTTTGTTCCAATTTAAGGGGCAATTTAGCGTGGCCAATCCACCTACCCTGACACGGACATGGGAGAATACGCAGTGACCCCTGGCCGGGATTAAACCCGGGTCCTTGGCGCCATGAGGCAGCAGTGCTAACAGAGAAACTGAGTTAACGTTTCAGGCTGTGGTCTTTCACCGTTGCAGTATTCATGCCTTCAGCTGTTTCTTGATACCACGTAGTGTGAATCGTATTGGCTGAAGATGGACATCTGTGATGTTGGAGACCTCCAGAGGAGACCGAGATGGATCATCCACTCAGCGCTTCTGGCTGAAGATTATTGCGGATGGTGGGAATATTTGTGGAGCCTCCTCTTCCAGTGAGTTGTTTAATTGTCCACCACCATTCACGGTTGGATATGACAGGACTACAGAGCTTCTGATCTGATGCACTCGTTGTGGAATTGCTTTGCTCTATTACATGCCTCTTTTTTTTTTGTTAATTTTTAAAAATTCTCCTCCATTTTCACATTTTCTCCCACATTTACATCCATCAGCAATAAACAATAATCAGCAAGATATGTCAGTCCCCAAAATAACAACAACGATCTCATCTACTCACCAACCCCCAAACCTCAACCCGCACGTTTACATAAACAAATGACAAAAATAAATCAGGGATTACCCGTAGTCACCCTTAATCTTACACAGCTCCCAACCCCCCACCCCCACCCCCCCCCCCCCCCCCCCCCCCCACCCCAGGCCTCCAGCTCCTCCCGTCCACTGCCTCTTGTAAAACTCCTCCCCCTACCCTCGGTTCCTTCCCCCCCCCAACTTTCCACCCCGGCTAGACCACTCGGACCCTGTTCTGCCAGGCTCCGATGGCCGCAGCCCCTCCCCCCACCTCACTCCCGTTCACTGGCCGGCACACACCGGCCAGCGTGGAGGCCCCCGCCCGGGTCCCTTTCCCACTTGCCCGGCCCCAGGAAAGCCCAAAGATCCCCTTTTAGCACACAAACCCCGCCTATCCACCTACACCCCAAAGAACTCTAATTTTGAGTGAAAGTCCCGTCCCTTCCCTCGTCCAAATATATACCACCTGGAAGTAGTTGAGTCGGAAACATTAGGGACCTTCAAGCAGCTATTGGATAGGTACATGGATTACGGTAAAATTATATAGTGTAGATTTATTTGTTCTTAAGGGCAGCACGGTAGTATTGTGGATAGCACAATTGCTTCACAGCTCCAGGGTCCCAGGTTCGATTCCGGCTTGGGTCACTGTCTGTGCGGAGTCTGCACGTCCTCCCCGTGTCTGCGTGGGTTTCCTCCGGGTGCTCCGGTTTCCTCCCACAGTCCAAAGATGTGCAGGGTAGGTGGATTGGCCATGATAAATTGCCCTTAGTGTCCAAAATTGCCCTTGGCGTTGGGTGGAGGTGCTGAGTTTGGGTAGGGTGCTCTTTCCAAGAGCCGGTGCAGACTTGGGGCCGAATGGCCTCCTTCTGCACTGTAAATTCAATGATAATCTATGATTAATCTAGGACAAAGGTTCGGCACAACATAGTGGGCCGAAGGGCCTGTTCTGTGCTCTATGTTCTATGTTCTATGTTGGTGGAATTGCGGACAGCGATGAGGACTGTCAGAGGTTACAGCAGGATATAGATCGTTTGGAGACTTGGGCAGAGAGATGGCAGATGGAATTTAATCCGGACAAATGTGAGGCAATGCATTTTGGAAGGTCTAATGCAGGTAGGGAATTATACAGTGAATGGTAGAACCCTCAAGAGTATTGACAGTCAGAGAGATTTAGGTGGACAGGTCCACAGGTCACTGAAAGGGGCAACACAGGTGGAGAAGGTAGTCAAGAAGGCATACGGCATGCTTGCCTTCATTGGCCGGGACATTGAGTATAAAAATTGGCAAGTCATGTTGCAGCTGTATAGAACCTTATTTAGGCCACACTTGGAGTATAGTGTTCAATTCTGGTCACCACACTACCAGAAGGATTTGGAGGCTTTAGAGAGGGTGCAGAAGAGATTTACCAGGATGTTGCCTGGTATGGAAGGCATTAGTTATGAGGAGAGGTTTAATAAACTTGGTTGTTCTCACTGGAACAGCGGAGGTTGAGGGGCGACCTGATAGAGGTCTACCAAATTACGAGGGGCATAGACAGAGTGGATAGTCAGAGGCTTTTTCCCAGGGTAGAGGGGTCAATTACTAAGGGGCATAGGTTTAAGGTGCGAGGGGCAAGGTTTAGAGGAGATGTACGAGGCAAGTTTTTTACACAGAGGGTCGTGGGTGCCTGGATCTCACTGCCGGAGGAGGTGGTGGAAGCAGGGACGATAGTGACGTTTAAGTGGCATCTTGACAAATACATGAATAGGATGGGAATAGAGGGATACGGACCCCGGAAGTGCAGAAGATTGTAGTTTAGTCGGGCAGCATGGTCGGCACAGGCTGGGAGGGCCGAAGGGCCTGTTCCTGTGCTGTACTTTTCTTTGTTCTTTGTTCTTTGTTCTACACCCGCGCGCAGTGATACAAAAAAGAAGAAAATACAGTCATGAGGTTACATCGGCACATGGCCATTCCTCAGTTTGTCAGTTCTGCCACAGTCCTTCTGCTTTCGCAAACTCCTCCGCTACTTCCGCCGTTCCAAAATAAATGTCCCTGAGCTTGTAAGTCACCCTCAGCTTCACTGGATATACAATGCCGCACCGCACCTTGCTAATGTACAGTGCCCTCTTCACCCGGTTGAAGGCAGCCCGCCTCCTTGCCAGCTCCACCGTAAAGTCCTGGTATACACGTATACCAGCTCCAGCCCACTGCACCACCCGCTTCTGCTTGGCCCAGCTCAGGACCTTCTCCTTCACCCTGTACTTACGGAAGCACAGAGTCACTGCCCTTGGCGGCTCACCCGCCTTTGGTACAGGCCTCCACGACCGATGAGCCCGATCCAGTTCATATCGGGAGCGGTCCTCCCCCTCCCCCAGTAGTTTTGCCAGCATCGCTGCAAAATACTCAGTCGGCTTCGGTCCTTCAACTCCTTCGGGCAGCCCCACAATCCTCAAGTTCTGTCGCCTGGATCTATTTTCCAGGTCTTCCATTTTTCCTCGCAGATCCTTGTTAGTATCCATCACCTTCCGCATCTCTTTCCCCATCGAGGCAAGTTGATCACCGTGCTGCAATAACTTCTCCTCCACTTCCTTCAGCACCTCCCCTTGCTCTCGCACCTCCGCCACTGCGCTCGCCACCTCCGTCCTCACCGGGGAAACCGCCTCCTCCACCAGCACACTCAAAACCTCCCTCATCTCCTTCCTCACCGTCTCCATGCATTTCGCAATCTGCGCCAACTGCTTTTCAAATTCCGCAGCCATCACCTTGGTTATTTCTTCAGCCGTAAGCAGTCCTTCCCTGGTGCTCCAGCCTCCATTTTTCCTGGTGACCCCGCGGTGACCTTTCCACTCCCCGACGGACCTCCAGCTGTTTTTTTTTCGGCTGTTTTTCTGCTCACCCTTGACATTTTTCTTTGTTCTTTTTTTCCTCCTATGTCTTCTCAGTGCCTCCTCCGTGCCTTCTCCCTTCTGCTGCCGCCTCCGCGGACCCTGGGACCGGGCTTAAAGCCCCAAAATTGCCATTCCCGATCGGGGGCTCTCCATTGTGCGGCCGCCTCCCGAGGCCCGCCGTCACCGGAAGTCTATTACTTGCCTCTTATGCTGTTTGGCACACAAGTAGTCCTGTGTTGTAGCATCACCAGGTTGACACCTCATTTTCCGGTAGGCCTGATGTTGTCCCTGGCATGCTCTCCTGCACTATTCATTGAACCAGGGTTGGTCCCTTGGCTGGGTGGTAATGATAGAGTGAGGGATATGCCAGGCCATAAGGTTACAGATTGTGGTTGAATACAATTCTCCAGCTGCTGATGGCCTACAGAGTTGCATGAATGCCCAGTCTTGAGTTGCTATATCTGTTTGAAGTCTATCCCATTTCGCACTTGGTAGTGCTATACAACACGATGGAGGGTAACCTCAATGTGAAGATGGTACTTTGTCTCCACAAGGGCTGTGTGGTGGTTACTTCTACCGATACTGTCATAGACAGACGCACCTGCAGCAGGGGAGATTGGTAAGGATGAGGTCAAGTATGTTTTCCCATTAGGACCCGGTTAGCTCGGTCTGTGGTAGTACTACCGAGCCACTCTTGGTGATGGACCCCACCCCCACTCCGAGCATATTCTGCACCCTTGTCACCTCAGTGTTTCCTCAAAGTGGTGTTCAATATGGAAGAGTACTGATTCATCAGCTGATGGTGGCCGGCATGTGGTAATCAGCAGGAGGTTTCCTTGCCCATGTTTAACCTGAAGCCATGAGACTTCATGGGGTCCAGAGTCAACGTTGAGGATTCCCAGGGCAACTCTCTCTTGATCAATACCACTCTGCCGCCACCTCTGCTGGGTCTGTCCTGCCGATGAGTCAGGACATACCCAGGAATGGTGATAGTGATGTCTGGGACATTGTAAGGTATGATTTTGTGAGTATGACTATGTCTATGCTTGACTATTCTGTGAGACAGCTCTCCCAACTTTGGCACAAGGCCCCAGGTGTTAGTAAGGAGGACTTTGCAGGGTCGCCAGGACCGGGTTTGCCGTATTCATTGCCTGGTTCGATGCCGGGTGGTCCGTCTAGTTTTATTCCTTTTTTGTATTTTCATAATGATTGAATACAACTGAGTAGCTTGCTAGGCCATTTCAGAGGGTATTTAAGAGTCTTCTGGAGTCACATGTAGGTCAGATAAAGGACATTAGCGAACCAAATGGGTTTTTATGACAATCGACAATGGTTTCACGGTTATCATTAGACTTTCAATTCCAGATATTTTTATTGAGTTTAAATTCCATCACCTGCCATGATGGGATTCAAACCCGGGTCCCCAGATCATTATTCTGGGTCTCTGGATTACTCACCCAGCAACAATACCACTATGCCACCGCACTTCTCTGGGTAAATCAAAGAGCTAATCCATTCAGGAGGAAAATCAAGAAGCAGTTTTTTTCCCCCACAGACGAGGGCAATGCTAATTTCTACCCTAAAATGTTGTAGTTGCTGGAACTATCAAAATTTCAAGACTGAAATCGCCAGTCTTTAATTAGGCAAGTGTGCCAAAGATTATGGATCAAAGTCAGATAATGAGTTAGAATTGACCTTTTAACCTGTTTGATTTTTTTCAATGTCGTAGGGACCTCAAAGAATTTCTTCACCGTCTAATCAGCGGTCTCTTTATTTTAAAAAAATGTACTTGCAGGATGTGAGTATTGTGAGCAAGGCCAGCATTTATTGCCCTTGAGAAGGTGATGGTGTGCCACCTTTTTGAAGTGCTGCAGCTCATGTGGTGTAAGTGGTATCTCTTCTGTAGCAGTTTGATACAACCGAATCATTTACTGGGCAGTAAATGAGGCAGTTAAGTAAACCACATTGTTGTGGGTCTGGACTCGCATGTAGGTCAGAACAGGTCATGATAGCAGGTTTGCTGCTCAGAAGGATATTGGTGAACCAGGTGGGTTTTTACAGCAGGATAGTAGTTTTCACCATTAATGATCATTATTACTGAGACAAGATTTAAAATTTCATATTTATTAATTGAATCTTCATTTTCTGTGCTGCCATGGTGGGATTTGAACTACTTCATTAGTCCCAATAACAATGACCATACTTCCAGGACATGAGGACTTGATAGTTGCTCCCTAGAATCTAGTCACAAAATTGCACTTCAATCCAAAATTATTTGTTCAGCTGCCTGGTTATCACAAAGATAGGTACTGATGAGGGGCCATACATACTTTGTACTGCACGGTGCTGCACTGAGGGTGGCACATTGGGCACAGTGGTTAGCTCTGCTGCCTCACAACTCCAGGGTCCTGGGCTCAATTCTGGCCTCAGATGACTGTGGAGTTTGCACTTTCTCCCTGTGTCTGCGTGGGTTTCCTCCAGGTGCTTCGGTTCCTCCCACAGTCCAAAAATATGCAGGTTAGGTGGATTGGCCATGCTAAATTGCCCCTTAGGTGGGGTTACAAGGATAGCGCAGAGGCGTGGGCTTAAGTAGGGTGCTCTTTCCCAGGGACAGTGCAGACTCAATGGGTCGAATGGCCTCCTGTATATTCTATGATATGCACCTACCTACCCCCAATCATCTGGAATACCATTGCAGATAAAAAATACTTGTGATGAATTATTTCCTGCTGTCGGTCTTAAATGTAACTTTTTTTTTGAAAACCATTTTATTGAGGCATTTCTATATATACATCAAACACAACCATAAAAAAGCAAGCAAACAGGAATACAAATACTCCAAACAAATAAATGTCAAACACCCCACCGTCCCTGTCTCTTTAGCCCCCCCACCCCGCTGACATCTTAACTATTTTCAAAGAAGTCGAAGAACGGCTACCATCTCCTGGCAAACCCTCTCAAGGCAAACTTTATCTTCTCCAGCCTGAGGAAGTCTGCCAGGTTGCACAGCCAAAGCCCCAGTTTTGGTGACCCCGGGTCCCGCCACTCCAATAAGATCCAGGGATACCAGGGAGGCAAAGGCCAAGACGTCGGCCTCTCTCGCCCCCCTGGACTCCCGGGTCTTCTGACACTCCAAAGATCGCAACTTCTGGGCTCAGGACCACCTTCACCCCCAAGACCTTTGACATTACATTGGCGAATCTCTGCCAGAATCTCCCAAGTTTCGGACAGGCCTAAAACATGTGGACATGATTCACAGATCCACCCCCCAAAGCCCACACCTATCCTCTACCCCTTCACAAACCTGCTCATCCTAGCCAGTCATGTGTGCCTTGTGAATCACTTTAAACTGAATAAGTTTAAAGCCTAGCACACGACAAGGATACGTTCATCCTCCTCAAAGCCTCCTCCCACAGCCCAGCCTCCATCTCCCTCCCTAAATGTTCCTCCTACGTACGCTTAACTGCCCCAATCGGAGCTCCCTCCCAGTCCATCAACTCCTTATAAATTTCCGAAACTCGACCCTTATCTACCCGTTTTTGACATCGCCTTGTCCTGCAGCCCCTGGGGCGGCAGGTGGTGAAATGTCGGCACCTGCTTCCTGACAAAATCCCTCACCTGTAAATACTGGAACGCATTTGCGGCATGCAACTCAAATTTCTCCACCAACCCCTCCAAGCTTGAAAAGTGCCCCCCCACGAATAGACCCCAAGCCGCTCAATCCCTGCCCTTTGCCACCCCTGAAAACCCCTGGAGCAAACCTATGATTCCCGCAGATTGGTGCCCAAAGCGAGGCCCCCTTCAGCCTTAGGTTCTGCCACCACTGTCCCCATACAGTCGGGACTGCCACCACTACCGGGCTTGTGGAGTACCTGACCGGGGAGAACGACAGAGGCGCCGTCAACAGTGCCGTTAAGCTCGTGTCCTTACAAGATGCTGCCTCCATCTCCATCACCCCGAACCCTCCCCCACTACCCACTTCCTGACCATTGCTATATTCGCCGCCCAGTAATAATTCATCAAGTTTGGGAGAGCCAGCCCCCCGCGCCCCCTTGACCCCGCTCCAGCAGCACCTTCTTCACCCGCGGGACTTTACCTGCCCAAACAAACCCCGATATCAGTGCATTCACTCCCCTAAAAAACACCGTTGGAGTGAAGATCAAGAGATTCTGGAACACGAATAAGAACCTCGGGAGAACGGTCATCTTCACCGATTGCACCCGTCCCGCCAAAGACAGCGGGAGCACATCCCACCTCTAAAATCCCCTTCATCTATTCCACCAACCAAGCCAGAATCAGCTTATGCAGCTGCTCCCACCCCTGTGCCACCTGAATGCTCAAATATCGAAAGCTTGCCCCCCACTACTCTAAACAGCAACTACCCCCCCCCCCCCTCCCCCCCCCCCTCCCGCCGCCAATCCCTTGATGCTCTCAGCGGCATTATCAATAGTTCTACAGCCAAGGCAAAGAGCAGTGGGGAGAGTTGGCATCCCTGCCTCTTCCCCCGGTGCAGCCTGAAATATTCCGAGCTCACCCGGTTCGTTCACACACTCGCTGTCGGTGTCCGGAGTACAACAGCCAGACCCACTTCACAAATCCCTGCCCAAATCTAAACCGCCCCAGCATCTCCCACAAATAGTCCCACCCCCCTGGTCGAAGGCCTCTGCATCCATGACGGCAACCACCCACACACTTCGTTCCTCTGAGGGCATCATTATAACCACCGCCCGATGTTATCCGACAGATGCCTCCCCTTAACAAACCCCATCTGGGGCAGCACGGTGGCGCAGTGGTTAGCACTGCTGCCTCAAGGCACCAAGGTCCCAGGTTCGATCCCGGCTCTGGATCACTGTCCATGTGGAGTTTGCACATTCTCCCCGTGTTTACTTGGGTTTCGCCCCCACAACCCAAAGATGTGCAGGGTATGTGGATTGGCCACGCTAAATTGCAAAAAAGAAATTGGGTACTCTGAGTTTATAACCCCCCCCCCCCCCACACAACCCCCCCCCCCCCCCCCCCCCCCCCCACACCTTGTCTACCCCTAGGACGTTTGATGAGGACTCGTCTACTGAGGTAGTATGGGCTGAGGTTAGAAACAGGAAAGGAGAGGTCACCCTGTTAGGGGTTTTCTATAGACCTCCGAAAAGTTCCAGAGATGTAGAGGAAAGGATTGCAAAGATGATTCTGGATAGGAGCGAAAGCAACAGGGTAGTTGTTATGGGGGACTTTAACTTTCCAAATATTGACTGGAAACGCTATAGTTCGAGTACTTTAGATGGGTCTGTTTTTGTCCAATGTGTGTAGGAGGGTTTCCTGACACAGTATGTAGATAGGCCAATGAGAGGCAAGGCCGTATTGGATTTGGTACTGGGTAATGAACCAGGACAGGTGTTAGATTTGGAGGTAGGTGAGCACTTTGGTGATAGTGACCACAATTCGATTACGTTTACTTTAGTGATGGAAAGGGATAGGTATATACCGCAGGGCAAGAGTTATATCTGGGGGAAAGGCAATTATGATGCGATGAGGCAAGACTTAGGATGCATCGGATGGAGAGGAAAACTGCAGGGGTTGGGCACAATGGAAATGTGGAGCTTGTTCAAGGAACAGCTACTGCGTGTCCTTGATAAGTATGTGCCTGTCAGGCAGGGAGGAAGTGGTCGAGCAAGGGAACCGTGGTTTACTAAGGCAGTCGAAACACTTGTCAAGAGGAATAAGGAGGCTTATGTAAAGATGAGACATGAAGGTTCAGTAAGGGTGCTCGTGAGTTACAAGTTAGCTAGGAAGGACCTAAAGAGAGAGCTAAGAAGAGCCAGGAGGGGACATGAGAAGACTTTGGCAGGTAGGATCAAGGATAATCCTAAAGCTTTCTATAGATATGTCAGGAATAAAAGAATGACTAGGGTAAGAGTAGGGCCAGTCAAGGACAGTAGTGGGAAGATGTGCTTGGAGTCCGAGGAGATAGGAGAGGTGCTAAATGAATATTTTTCGTCAGTATTCACACAGGAAAAAGACAATGTTGTCGAGGAGAATACTGAGATTCAGGCTACTAGACTAGAAGGGCTTGAGGTTCATAAGAGGGAGGTGTTAACAATTCTGAAAAGTGTGAAAATGGATAAGTCCCCTGGGCCGGATGGGATTTATCCTAAGATTCTCTGGGAAGTGAGGGAGGAGATTGCTGAGCCTTTGGCTTTGATCTTTAAGTCATCTTTGTCAACAGGAATAGTGCCAGAAGACTGGAGGATAGCAAATGTTGTCCCCTTGTTCAAGAAGGGAAGTAGAGACAACCCCGGTAACTATAGACCAGTGAGCCTTACTTCTGTTGTGGGCAAAATCTTGGAAAGGTTTATAAGAGATAGGATGTATAATCATCTGGAAAGGAATAATTTGATTAGACATAGTCAACATGGTTTTGTGAAGGGTAGGTCGTGCCTCACAAACCTTATTGAGTTCTTTGAGAAGGTGACCAAACAGGTGGATGAGGGTAAAGCAGTTGATGTGGTGTATATGGATTTCAGTAAAGCGTTTGATAAGGTTCCCCACGGTAGGCTACTGCAGAAAATACGGAAGCATGGGAATCAGGGAGATTTAGCAGTTTGGATCAGAAATTGGCTAGCTGGAAGAAGACAAAGGGTGGTGGTTGATGGGAAGTGTTCAGACTGAAGTCCAGTTATTAGTGGTGTACCACAAGGATCTGTTTTGGGGCCACTGCTGTTTGTCATTTTTATAAATGACCTGGAGGAGGGCATAGAAGGATGGGTGAGTAAATTTGCAGATGACACGAAAGTCGGTGGAGTTGTGTACAGTGCGGAAGGATGTTACAAGTTACAGAGGGACATAGATAAGCTGCAGCGCTGGGCTGAGAGGTGGCAAATGGAGTTTAATGCAGAAAAGTGTGAGGTGATTCATTTTGGAAGGAATAACAGGAAGACAGAGTACTGGGCTAATGGTAAGATTCTTGGCAGTGTGGATGAGCAGAGAGATCTCGGTGTCCATGTACATAGATCCCTGAAAGTTGCCACTCAGGTTGAGAGGGTTGTTAAGAAGGCGTACGGGATGTTAGCTTTTATTGGTAGAGGGATTGAGTTTCGGAGCCATGAGGTCATGTTGCAGCTGTACAAAACTCTGGTGCGGCCGCATTTGGAGTACTGCGTGCAATTCTGGTCGCCGCATTATAGGAAGGATGTGGAAGCATTGGAAAGGGTGCAGAGGAGATTTACCAGAATGTTGCCTGGTATGGAGGGAAGATCTTATGAGGAAAGGCTGAGGGACTTAAGGCTGTTTTCGTTAGAGAGAAGAAGGTTAAGAGGTGACTTAATTGAGGCATACAAGATGATCAGAGGATTGGATAGGGTGGACAGTGAGAGCCTTTTTCCTCGGATGGTGATGTCTAGCACGAGGGGATAGCTTAAATTGAGGGGAGATAGATATAAGACAGATGTCAGAGGGAGGTCCTTGACTCAGAGAGTAGTAAGGGCGTGGAATGCCCTGCCTGCAACAGTAGTGGACTCGCCAACACTAAGGGCATTCAAATGGTCATTGGATAAACATATGGATGATAAGGGAATGGTGTAGATGGGCTTTAGAGTGGTTTCACAGGTCGGCGCAACATCGAGGGCTGCAGGGCCTGTACTGCGCTGTAATGTTCTATGTTCTATCACCCCCAGCAGACAGTCCTCAATCCTTGAGGCCGAGATCTTGGCCAGCAACTTAGCGTCCACATTTAACAATGAAATCGGCTGATACATCATCATAGATACGATCCACACTGCTCGGGTTCCTTATCCCTCTTTAAAATTAAGGAGATTGAGGCCTGCGATAACGTAGAGGGGAGCACCCTCTGCTTCCCTCGCCTCGTTGAATGCCCTCACCAACAAAACATTTTATAAAATTTAACCGTGAAACCGTCCGAGGCCTTCCCCATCTGCATCGCCCCCATAGCCTTCAACACCTCCACCAGCCCAATGGGGCTCCCAATCCCTCCACCAGGTTCTTCTCCACCCGAGGGAACTCCAACCCATCGATAAAACGCCTCATTCCCTCCACCCCGGCCAGGAGTTCCGACTCATACAGTCTCTTATAAAAGTCCCCGCACACCCCATTCACCCCCACCGGGCCCAAGATCATGTTTCCCCCTCCTTTCACCTTTCCGATCTCCCTTGCCGCCTCCTGCTTCCTCAATTGTGTGCCAACATCCTGCTCAATTTTTTCCCATATTCATAGACCACCCCCTTAGCCCTCCTCAACTGCCCTACCGCCTTACCCGTAGATATCAGTCCAAACTGAATCTAAAGTTTCTGCCGCTCCTTCAACAGCCACGCCTTTGAGACCTCCGAATACCTTCTATCCACCTGCAGAATCTCATCCACTAACCTCACCATCTCGGTTTGCTCCGTCTGGTCTCTGTGCATCTCTTATAAAAGTCCCCAGACACCCCATTCACCCCCAACAGCCCCACATACAACCTCCACTGTGGGCACTGTCTCTCTCTCTTTCCCCCCCCCCCCCGATTTACCTGCAAGTTCACCCAATGTGGCGCGTAGTCCAAAACCACAATCGCCGAGTACTCCAAACCGACTACCCTCGCCAACAATGGCCTTTGCCCATCTAAAATGGCCACCCGCAAAGGATATTGGGAATTGTGGTCAGGTTGGGACAGACGATACACAGCCCCTGTGTATTGTGCAGAGGAAACCAGACCGACACACAAACCTGCACCTGCCAAAGGTCAATCGCCGATTTCGCCAGGACAATGGGACACAGATTGAAACATAGCAGCAGTAAAAGACTCGGGGGTGCCTATTTACCTTATTTGGGAGTGCCTACGTGCCTTGGACAATAACGACTAGGACCCGACCAGTTATCAAGGTACCCACCCCTAATTGGCCAGAATCGATTAGGGTCATCGAAATCCCATCGATCCATTGGATTCTGAGTTGGGACCGCGCAAAAGATCGGAGGATAAGGAGAACTGCGCGACCAATATTCTCTCTTGGGACTGGCCTCTGCCCCACCAACTGCAGCACATCGACCATGTTGCTAACTTTCCGTTGGTTCAATTGCTGTTTTATTACCTTTGCTCTCGAGTCGCCAGGTATCTTTATACCGCCACGAGGTTCAAGTCCGAGTAATGATCAATAACTCAATACACTGATTAGTAAGATTCAAATCAAAGCACATTTATTATACACAGTAATCGCTACTCATGCACAAATTCTACGTCTAAGCTACTTCTGCAACTAACAGGCCTATACTTAACTTCGGACTGGCCCTCCAGGTCAGGGGAACAAATGGCCTTTCGTTCGGGTTCTGAGTCTGCGGGATTCGAAGTTGGTACGGATTGGTAGCTAGGAGCGCCTATCTCGTAGCAAGCGTTGAATTAAGACTACTTCTGTCGGTGGTCACTGCACCGGTCACAGTCAATGTTGGTTTGTGTTGCTGGGTGACCCGGGCAGGCCGAAGAGAGCGATTTGAACTTGGGGCTTAACTCTTATAGTCCCCAGGGGCTTCCCGCCTTTCGGGGCGGACCCTGTACCTAGTCCCAAGTGATTGGACTTTGTCCCAATCGCTTGGTTCGATTTCTCCAATACTGGAGCGATTCCCTGATCGATGGGCGGTCTTCAGGCGTTCGTTCACCTCCTTTGTGTTGGCTCCTGCTGGCGCCGGGGAGTCTGGCTTTGCTTTGTGTGTCGCAAATGTTACTTATTGTTCCCCGGGCATTGCTCATCAGTATGTAGATGGCTGCTACATTGTTATGCTGATGGTCGCTGGTATCGATGTTGTCTGGCCTTTTGCAGAGTTAAATACACAGCAAACCTGCACCTGCTGGTTTCTGTCTATGTTGGCTGACTTTCCCATAAGCCTTTGCCGTTCGCCATTTTAAATCGGGAGTTGGCCAATTTAGGTGGCTACAACCAGCCAAGTTCAAGGATCCGCGATCGCTACCTGAAGGACGAGCCGCAGCTTAGACGTACCTGACAATTTCCAGCCTCCACATGTGGGGATTCAGACAAAGGCCTTGTCTAACCTGCACAGACCCGATCACTTGAAAGTTAAGTAAAGGTCATTTAAGCTGTTAGGTATAGTTTAATGTGTCGCCACGTGAAGATTATTACGCATAGAACCGAGCCTATGTTTAATAATAAACGATAATTGGACTAATATACTGGTTGTGTGGTAATTTGTCCAGTACATGGAGCGTACTCGTGTCTTGTGGTTATTATTAATAAAGATAAAAGAGCAACAGTCCTGTCCATCACAAAAAAGTCATTCCGGGAGGACACCCTATGTACATGGGAGAAAAACGAAAATTCCTTCGCCCTCGGCCTCCCAAACCTCTATGGGTTCACTCCCCACCCCCTTACGCTCTATAAATTGTTTCAATTCCCTCGCCAGTGCCGATACCCTCCCTAACCTCGAGCTCAACTGATCCAATTTTGGCTCAAGAACTGGGTTAAAATCCAACTCTATTATCAACCGGTGTAAGTCCAGGTCCGGGCTCTTCTCCAGCACCCGTCTCATTAACTCTACATCATCCCAGTTCAGGGCATAAACATTCACGCAACACAAACGGCCTCCCTTCCAATTTCCCACTCACCATAACGAACTTCCCCCCGGAGTCTGCCACTATGTTCCCCAATTCACTATTTCCTGAGCCTAGTTTGATCCCCGATCTTCTGGTGCATTTCCTGCAAGAATGCCATATCAGCGTTTAAGCTCCTCAAATGTGCAAACACGCGGTCCCTTTTGACTGGCCCATTCAGCCCCCTCTCTTCCCTCCCCCCTCTCTCCCTCCCCCTCCTCTCTCCCTCCCTCCCCCCTCCTCTCTCCCTCCCTCCCCCCTCCTCTCTCCCTCCCTCCCCCCTCCTCTCTCCCTCCCTCCCCCCTCCTCTCTCCCTCCCCCACCTCTCCCTCCCCCCTCCCCCACCTCTCCCTCCCCCTCCCCCACCTCTCCCTCCCCCTCCCCCACCTCTCCCTCCCCCCTCCTCCGCTCCCTCCCCCCTCCTCCGCTCCCTCCCCCTCTCCCTCCCCCTCCTCCGCTCCCTCCCCCCCTCTCGCTCCCCCCTCCTCCGCTCCCTCCCCCCCTCTCGCTCCCCCCTCCTCCGCTCCCTCCCCCCCCTCCTCCTCTCCCTCCCCCCCTCCTCCTCTCCCTCCCCCTCCTCCTCCTCCTCCCCCTCCCCCTTCCCCCCGTCCTCCTCCCCCCCCCGTCCTCCTCCCCCCCCGTCCTCCTCCCCTCCCCCTTCCCCCCCGTCCTCCTCCCCCTTCCCCCGTCCTCCTCCCCCTCCCCCCCTCCCCCTCTCTTCCCCCCTCCTCCCCACCCCCTCCCCACCCCCTCCCTTCCCCCTCTCTTCCCCCTCCCCCTCCTTCCCCCTCCCCCCCTCACTTCCCCCTCCCCCCTCTCTCCCCCTCCCCCCTCTCTTCCCCCTCCCCCCTCTCTTCCCCCTCCCCCCTCTCTTCCCCCTCCCCCCTCTCTTCCCCCTCCCCCCTCTCTCCCCCTCCCCCCTCTCTCCCCCTCCCCCCTCTCTTCCCCCTCCCCCTCTCTTCCCCCTCCTCCATCTCTTCCCCCCCACCCTCCTTCTTTCTCCCCCGTCCCCCCTTTCTTCTCCCCCCCGTCCCCCCCCCTCCTCCCTCTTCCCCTCCCTCCCTCTTCCCCCCCTCCCTCTCCCCCCCTCCCACTTCCCCCCCCTCCCTCCTTCCCCCCCCCCTCTCCCCCCCCTCCCTCTTCCCCCCCCTCCCTCTTCCCCCCTCCCTCTTCCCCCCCTCCCTCTTCCCCCCCTCCCTCTTCCCCCCCTCCCTCTCCCCCCCTCCCTCTTCCCCCCCTCCCTCTTCCCCCCCTCCCTCCTTCCCCCCCTCCCTCTTCCCCCCCTCCCTCTTCCCCCCCTCCCACTTCCCCCCCTCCCTCTTCCCCCCCTCCCTCTTCCCCCCCTCCCTCTTCCCCCCCTCCCTCTTCCCCCCCTCCCTCTTCCCCCCCCTCCCTCTTTCCCCCCTCCCTCTTCCCCCCTCCCTCTTCCCCCCCTCCCTCTTCCCCCCCTCCCTCTTCCCCCTCCCTCTTCCCCTCCCTCTTCCCCCCCCTCCCTCTTCCCCCCTCCCTCTTCCCCCCCCTCCCTCTTCCCCCCCTCCCTCTTCCCCCCCTCCCTCTTCCCCCCCTCCCTCTTCCCCCCCTCCCTCTTCTCCCCCTCCTCTTCTCCCCCCTCCCTTCCTCTCCCCCCCTCCCTTCCTCCCCCTCCCTCTTCCCCCCTCCCCCCCCTCCCTATTTCTCCCCCCTCCCTCTTCTCCCCCCTCCCTCCCTCTTCTCCCCCTCCCTCCCTCTTCTCCAAAATCCCTCCCTCCCTCTTCTCCAAAGATCCCTCCCCTCCCTCTTCTCCCCCACCCTCCCTCTTCTCCCCCCCTCCCTCCCTCTTCTCCCCCCCTCCTCCCTCTCTCCCCCCTCCCTCCCTCTTCTCCCCCCTCCCTCCCTCTTCTCCCCCCCTCTTCTCCCCCCTCCCTCCCTCTTCTCCCCCTCCCTCCCTCTTCTCCAAAATCCCTCCCTCCCTCTTCTCCAAAATCCTCCCTCCCTCTTCTCCCCCCTCCCTCCCTCCCTCTTCTCCCTCCTCCCTCCCTCCCTCCCTCTTCTCCCTCTTCCTCCCTCCCTTCCCCCCCCCCTCCCCCTCCCTCTTTCTCCCCCCCCTCCCTCTTTCTCCCCCCCTCCCTCTTTCTCCCCCCTCCCTCTTCTCCCCCCCTCCCTCTTTCTCCCCCCCTCCCTCTTCTCTCCCCCTCTCCCTCTTCTCCCCCCCTCCCTCCCTCTTCCCCCCCTCCCTCTTCCCCCCCTCCCTCTTCCCCCCTCCCTCTTCTCCCCCTCCCTCTTCCCCCCCTCCCTCTTCCCCCCCTTCCCTCCCTCTTCCCCCCCTCCCTCCCTCTTCTCCCCCTCCCTCCTCTTCTCCCCCTCCCTCCCTCTTCTCCCCCTCCCTCCCTCTTCTCCCCCTCCCTCCCTCTTCTCCCCCTCCCTCCCTCTTCTCCCCCCCTCCCTCCCTCCCTCCCCCCTCCCTCTTCTCCCTTTCCCCTCCCTCCCTCCCTCTTCCCCCTCCCTTCCTCTTCCCCCTCCCTCCCTCCCTCTTCCCCCTCCCTCCCTCCCTCTTCCTCCCTCCCTTCCCCCCCCTCTCCCTCCCTTTCCCCCCTCTCCCTCCCTTTCCCCCCTCTCCCTCCCTTTCCCCCCCCTCCCTCCCTTTCCCCCCCCCTCCCTCCCTTTCCCCCCCCTCCCTCCCTTCCCCCCCCTCCTCCCTTCCCCCCCCTCCCTCCCTTCCCCCCCCTCCCTCCCTTTCCCCCCCTCCCTCCCTTTCCCCCCCTCCCTCCCTTTCCCCCCCCCTCCCTCCCTTTTCCCCCCCCTCCCTCCCTTTCCCCCCCCTCCCTCCCTTTCCCCCCCCTCCCTCCCTTTCCCCCCCCTCCCTCCCTTTCCCCCCCCTCCCTCCCCTATCCCCCCCCTCCCTCCCTTTCCCCCCCTCCCTCCCTTTCCCCCCCCTCCCTCCCATTTCCCCCCCTCCCTCCCATTTCCCCCCCTCCCTCCCATTTCCCCCCCTCCCTCCCTTTCCCCCCCCTCCCTCCCTTCCCCCCCCTCCCTCCCTTTCCCCCCCTCCCTCCCTTTCCCCCCCCCCTCTTTCCCCCCCCCCCCTCTTTCCCCCCCTCCCTCTTTTCCCCCCCTCCCTCTTTCCCCCCTCCCTCTTTCCCCCCTCCCTCCCTCCCTCCCTCCCTCCCTCTTCTCCCCCCTCCCTCCCTCCCTCTTCTCCCCCCCTCCCTCCCTCCTCCCTCCCTCCCTCCCTCCCTCTTCTCCCCCTCCCTCCCTCCCTCTTCTCCCCCCTCCCTCCCTCCCTCTTCTCCCCCTCCCTCCCTCCCTCTCTCCCCCTCCCTCCCCTCCCTCTTCTCCCCCTCCCTCCCTCCCTCTTCTCCCCCCTCCCCCTCCCTCTTCTCCCCCTCCCTCCCTCTTCTCCCCCTCCCTCCCTCTCTCCTCCCCCTCCCTCCCCTCTTCTCCCCCTCCTCCCTCTTCTCCCCCTCCCTCCCTCTTCTCCCCCCCTCCCCCCTCCCCTCCCCTCCCCCCCTCCCCTCCTACCCCTTTCCCCTCCCTCCCTCCCTCTTCCCCCTCCCTTCCTCTTCCCCCTCCCTCCCTCCTCTTCCCCCTCCCTCCCTCCCTCTTCCTCCCTCCCTTCCCCCCCCCTCCCCTCCCTTTCCCCCCTCTCCCTCCCTTTCCCCCCTCTCCTCCCTTTCCCCCCCCTCCCTCCCTTTCCCCCCCCTCCCTCCCTTCCCCCCCCTCCCTCCCTTCCCCCCCCTCCCTCCCTTCCCCCCCCTCCCTCCCTTCCCCCCCCCCTCCCTCCCTTTCCCCCCCTCCCTCCCTTTCCCCCCCTCCCTCCCTTTCCCCCCCCCCCTCCCTTTCCCCCCCCTCCCTCCCTTTCCCCCCCCTCCCTCCCTTTCCCCCCCCTCCCTCCCTTTCCCCCCCCTCCTCCCTATCCCCCCCCTCCCTCCCTTTCTCCCCCCCCTCCCCCCCCTCCCTCCCTTTCCCCCCCCTCCCTCCCTTTCCCCCCCCCTCCCTCCCATTTCCCTCCCCCCTCCCTCCCTTTCTCCCCCCCTCCCTCCCTTTCCCCCCCCCTCCCTCCCTTCCCCCCTCCCTCCCTCCCTTTTCCCCCCCTCCCTCCCTTTCCCCCCCCCCCTCTTTCCCCCCCTCCCTCTTTCCCCCCCTCCCTCTTTCCCCCCTCCCTCTTTCCCCCCTCCCTCCCTCCCTCCCTCCCTCCTCCCTCCCTCCCTCTTCTCCCCCCTCCCTCCCTCCCTCTTCTCCCCCCCTCCCTCCCTCCCTCCCTCCTCCCTCCTCCCTCTTCTCCCCCTCCCTCCCTCCTCTTCTCCCCCTCCCTCCCTCCCTCTTCTCCCCCTCCCTCCCTCCCTCTTCTCCCCCTCCCTCCCTCCCTCTTCTCCCCCTCCCTCCCTCCCTCTCTCCCCTCCCTCCCTCTTCTCCCCCTCCCTCCCTCCTCTTCTCCCCCTCTCTCCCCTCCCTCTTCTCCCCCTCCCTCCCCTCCTCTTCTCCCCTCCCTCCCTCCCTCTTCTCCCCCTCCCTCCCTCCCTCTTCTCCCCTCCCTCCCTCTTCCCCCCTCCCTCTTCCCCCCCCTCCCTCTTCCCCCCCCTCCCTCTTCCCCCCCTCCCTCTTCCCCCCCTCTTCCCCCCCTCCCTCCCTCCCTCCCTCCCTCCCTCCCTCCTCTCCCCTCCCTCCCTCCCTCTTCTCCCCCTCCCTCCCTCTTCTCTCCCCCTCCCTCCCTCCCTCCCTCTTCTCCCCCTCCCTCCCTCCCTCTTCTCCCCTCCTCCCTCCCTCTTCTCCTCCCTCCTCCCCTCCCTCCCTCCCTCTTCTCCCCCTCCCTCCCTCCCTCCCTCTCCCCCTCCCTCCCTCTCCCTCCCTCCCTCCCTCTTCTCCCCCTCCCTCCCTCCCTCTCTCCCCCTCCCCTCCCTCCCTCTTCTCCCCCTCCTCCCTCGTCCCCCTCCTTCTCCCCCTCCCTCCCTCCTCTTCTCCCCCTCCCTCCCCTCCCTCTTCCCTCCCTCTTCTCCCCCTCCCTCCCCTCTTCTCCCCCTCCCTCCCTCCCTCCCTCTTCCCCCTCCCTCCCTCTTCTC